>NW_014332956.1:1047993-1057636 GCF_000341935.2 Cephus cinctus | reverse complement strand
CTCTTTATTCTCTCTCTCTCTCTCTCTCTCTCTCTCTCTCTCTCTCTCTCTCTCTCTCTCTCCCGCCTCACCGCTACCCCAAGTTCCCCCTCGCTCCTGCCTCTTTTACCTCTTTCGCTTTATTTCTCGAGACTTCATTCCATCCTTTCTTTTTTCTTTACAGCTTTCCTATCCCACGCAATTCCACTGCACGTACTATATACTCCACACTTTCTATGATAGGCTCCTCGTTCCCTGATGGAAGACCCAAAGCAGCAGGCTTCAAACTGCGCGCCACACGTGCACGTGTCCCAATGAGCAGGGGCCTCCTGTCTGCGAAGGGACAAAATAAAATACAGACCCTGACAAATTCATCAGCTTCGTTATAAAGAGAGAAAGGGGGAAAAGAAGAAATCTTTGGTCACCCTTTGACGAAATCTCAATGAAACCGTGAGGAAGTACCGCGCTGTGTAAAGAATTATCTGAGGGCAGAGTGACTCGAAAAAATGAAGTTAACTGGAACCAAGTTGAAAGAAAAAGACAGGCAGAAGAAAAATGAAAGTACCCATCCCCGGGGATGATGCACCGTCTATAAAAACACAAACGGGCACCGGGGAGGGGGGAGTGTACGGGGAAGGACGGCAAGATGGAAGTAAAAGGCAGACCCGGCCAATCTGTAAGGGCTCGGGATTCAAGAGAACAAAGAAGCGTATTATTTCGAGAAGAATCGAGAAGCAAGAAGGTATACGAAAAGGGACCATGGGAAACCGCGGAACCAATGGAGCCAGTGGAACCAGCCAATGAAAAAAGCTATCAAGAAGCGAAACCTACGTGGATAGCAGGTCCTGTGCCTATCCAGCATCCGACCAATGAGCCAAGTGAACGAGTGTACCAACATTGCGGGAAGGTTTGGTATGTTAATTGCAGAGAGCGACGTCGGCCCGTTCGTCTTCTCCTCGTCTACCGGACATAACCTCACATTAACTCCTTCTTGGTCCCTCCTTCGCTCCCCCCAAAGGGCCTACGATTCGTCCTGGTGGATCCTTTAGGATCCTCCTGCGGTAAGCGAGCGCCGCGCGGCGGAGTAGGGCCCTCGCGTGATTCCTTCGGAATGACCCCTGACCTTCTGGGAAACGCGTTCTCCTTTATGGCGCCTTCCCTTTTTGCCAAACGAAACTTTAATGGAACCATAAGAATCTGAAGTGAACTAGGATCAAGCACGGGGAACGATGGTGAAGGAGTTCCAATGGAAATCATATTAAATAGATAGACGCCTGCTCTATACCGGTTGGATTATAACGTTGCATACCAGAAGTCTTTACTGGACGTCAGTTGGATAATTCTATGAACACCGACGGTTTCATAATATTCATCTTCCTCCTCGTCATCATCATCATCATCGTCGTCGTTTTCGTCGTCGTCATCATCATCATCATCATCATAGTCATCGTTCTCGTCATTATCTATGTGCCGATTATCGAGATTGTCAGTAGCGTGTCACCACTGCTTATGTATTATATACAGGGTGTCCCAAAATTACATGACCAACGGGGTATGGCGGTGTTCGGGAGGAACCACTGATCACGAAAATGACCTTCCTTTTGTCCGGAAGGTCATAGTTTTTAAATGGGAGCAGGTCAAAGTTGACCAATCAGAGGGAGGCGTGAAGAGAAACGTAGGCACCAACGAACTCTGAGTTTTCTTCCCTCGCTCTGAAACTCTGAGTTTCTCAGTGGCTTCGGGCAGGATGACGTCAGCCGATGACATGCCTATTGTAAACAAGAAACAAGAAACAAGCCACCGAGAAACAAAAGCGAGGGAAGAAAACTCAGAGTTCGTAGGCGCCTACGTTTTTCGTGACGCCTCGCTCTGATTGGTCAACTTTGACCTGCTCTCATTTAAAAACTATCAACTTTCGGACAAAAGAAAGGTCATTTTCGTGATCAGTGGTGCCTCCCGAACACCGCCATACCCCGTTGGTCAGGTAATTTTGGGACACCCTGTATAATACGACATGCAGATATGTCTGTACCCTGTATATACATATATCCATCACTATAACTATATATACACATGGATAAAAGAATAAAGATTCTGTCGATACAAACGTACCGTAAGGGGACACATCCAGTCATGCTTACCTGGCTAATATCACCGTAGTATTTCCATATAACGCACTATACCCAATGGTATTGTGTACATTTCGTTTCCATTGAGCTATCCCATTGCACGTGGCAGGTGTCCTACCACTGTGCACTACTAGATTTATACAGGGTGTACCACATATCACGTAAGATATCGTGTTCGCCGCTTAGTTATCTCCAAGATTGGTCCTATCGGTTCTATCTGTACGGACAGTATAAATTGGGCAGCTCTTTTGTGAGCTGATAGAAGAGAATGAAAGAAAACAAGAAGACTAGAAAGACGCGGCGCGAGGGAAAGAGAAAAAGTTGGACGTGAACAAAAAAAAAAAAAATATCGACAAATCATCGTTACCCACGCGTCTACAATTTTTGTTATCTTGTACGCATCTGCATATACAGTGTGTCTGCTATATCTCATCCCGTTGTGATTTACGCGTTGGTTCGATAGCCATTACCGATTCATTTAAGTGATTTATGATCTATACAGTGCCTGCGGTACCACCCGGTATATAAAGTCCGTACACAGGACGTCGATAAACGTCCCGACGCTACTCGAGACGTTGTCTCTCTACCACGCGTCGCCGTGCTCTTTGCAAAGCCACTCTGTGGCTTTCTAGTTTTTATTTCGACTCCGTGTGTACGTCCATACAACCAGCATCCCCTATCTGCGCGCTGCATCCCTCGCGTCAATTTTTCTCCCTCTATTTTGCGTCTCATCCGTTTCCATGTGCCTCTTATCGCGGAGTCCCTTCACGCGCGACTTTATCCAGCCGCAGGCACGATCTTTGCAAAGTTTTCAGAAACGGGTATAACGAAGCGCGATCAATGATCCAGAATAATACGATCCATTAAATCCGGACTCACCGCCAAAAATGTGGCACGTATCCGCCCGGGCACAGTTCTCGGCATTGGCTGCACGGTGCGCCTTGCATCGGTCCGTTCGACGTGGCCTGACCGCTCGCTTGATGTAGCATGCTGCAACAGTATAAGAAGAATAAAAGATAGAACAAAAAGAAATATCATAAAGTAAAGAATATACACTTCAACGATCCGCAAGGATTGTCGGGAAGGAATGGCGGAAGTTGAAAATTCAAATGTCGCTGTACATGCGTCCCATTGTCAATTCCTCTATACATACGGGGCAAACGCATAAGACACACGAGAGTTACGAGGAATAAACGACGCACGCCACGATTCCTGGAGAGGAGGCAGAACCCACCTATCCCACCTTTCAATGGCGTTCGTGGCACGCGTGTACCTTGAGCAACACACGCACGGTCGAATACGTGCACGCGTGTCACGATAAACGCATGAAGCGCATAAACGTAACAAGTTCGCATAGGTGTACCTGGGGTAGGTGCTCATACGGCTAAAGGAAACTTGGTGGCGTGCATGCCGCTGAGCTCGAGTTTACGTACAACGAAGAAGGAGCAAGGATGATAGTTAAGGATGGCGAGTCTGAGGATGCCGAAGAAGAAGTAAAGGAAGAAGAGGAACGAATCCTGGTCAGGAACAAAGTTAAGTGGGGATGCGCCTTACTACTCGTATGTGCGCGTAGGTACTACGTACAAGTATACGTATAGGATTCACCTAAGGACGGTTCTCAAAGAGGTTCATGTTTCTATGAAATGGGTCCCAAGGCCCGCTCATATCCAGTAAGCAATGCCACTGGGTCTGCAGACTGTATTTACGTCGGAGTGTTCGCTTGGTGGACCGATTAATGAGCGTATAAATTCATTAGTGAGTTCAGGCTAATAAAAGCGAATCGTTTGACGGTTTTAATGCTGAGCGAATTACCGTGGTGCTTATGGGGAGTACATAGGTACCATGAGGTTATGTGTATATATGGTACATGTATATATATCGTACATTAAGTCTGAATACTCAGAGTCGCGAAGGGAGACTGCTGGCGCGTTCTAATGCACGAGGAAAATAGCTACTTGGAAACATGAGACGTAATTAGCGCCTCTTTCAAATTTTTCCTTCCTTTTTCTATAGGGAACCTGCTACCATTGCACTCCCTCTTAAGTTGGATTTTAATACAGGCAGATAGACGGAGGCATGTTAATGGTACGATATGAGGAGATCCGATGGATCCGTATAATTCACAAAATCGCCAATTAACATTCTCACGCATCCTGGTAGCGCTACTCACGTGGATACGTGTCACGCTTTATGGTACTGTGGAACTTTATATGGGGCGACTTGAGCGTTTAGGAGAATCAAGAGCTGAAATAAAAAAAAAACAGTTCGGCGGAGATACGAGAATGGCCATAAAAGCGGCAAAGGCCGGCGGTATGTGGAGAGAGTGGAAAATATAAAGAATATAAAATTATGCATTCACATAAAATCGGACTAATTAAAATTCGAAACAGTTTATAATTATTCTTAACAGATTAAGAAAGGGAAACTCGGAATGGCCTTTTGCACTTATGATGCTACCCCGCCCTCCTCCATTTTCAATATATCCCAACAATGTAAATATAGGTATGTGCACTATATGAAAAGTGCTTAGATCCAGAGTGACGAGGAGATAAAAATGAGCTTGCGCGCAGCGGAAAAAAATGAAGTGCAAAAAGTGAAGTAAATAAATAAATAAATAAACAAATAAATAACTCAAAGCAACTGCTTGGTCGGTCGGGATCGTTAGGCTCGTTAGATGCGATTAAGATGGCCGAAGCAAACCCGTAAGTCGGCATTGCCACTGAAAAGCCATTAAACGTAATGACGAAGCCAACGATTGTCACTCGAAAGACGAAGATCCTACGAACCACTCTTTTATTATACTCGCGCCAACACATGTCCAACAAACTCTACATATGTTTCACCGAACTGATTTACACTACATATATACACATACACGTGGGTGTACACCTGCACAAGATTATTTATGATTTCCCAACAGACAGAATGGTGTCTGCTAAAAGCATGTAAGACCTTACGTATACATGCATGGATATATATATATATATTATTTGACACCTATATAAAATATATGCAGACACGTTCAAGTGCATATAAAATACATTTTGGGAATTAGATGTTCGGCCATCCTCTATGTATAATTATAATTAATGACCTCTGACTTCGGTCAGAGCGCTGAATGTCGACCTGTTGAATCAGAACGTAACGTGTTGAGTGTCGGCTTGCGCATCCGTAGGCATCATGTGCATATATATATATGTATATATAACCGTGTGTACCTGTTCGCAGCCGGGCACGCTCCTTTGTGCATCAAAGATGGCTCGAAAGGACCTCCCGCCTTTACTTCCTTTACTCGACAGAGACTTTCACTACGGTTAACACGTACCCTAAATGCGATCCGGTTTAAAAAATTATGAAATCAGATTAGAACATAGATATACATTGTCATGGTTAATAATCACAGTGAGAAATCCATGGTGAAGTCTTTTCTTGTTAAGAGGAAATCGATATGCTACGTACAGATTAATAAGTTAATGATTGTTCACTTAATATTTTTACCTGATGAATGTGATGAGGATTAAATACAATCCGCACAAATCCACTCGTAAATTTCCTTAATGTATAGCACAGTGGCACATGCAGCGCGTTTACCATTGCACATTCCGTATTGTCGACAGCACACGATTTTACACGATTTTACACGATGTAAACGGTCTACATGGTGAACACTGTACGTATGTATATATATATATACACTGTACACAATATAATTCACTATGTATCACTGCACGGTATTCCAATAGGCGTGGATTTCAGTACATGCATTGCATTACGTTAGACACTAAGGAGATTATACATTGGAATTAGTTTTAAGTAATCGCACGCGTATTGTATTATGTTGCACGGTTTTGTGCAGCATCAGGATGCACCTGTATCGCCGGAGCGTCGAGCGCAGCAACGCGATCTCTTCTCAGGGTAAAGATGCATCGTGAGAATCGTTGCATTCCAGTTACGATGCATCGCAACGAGTGAAATAAATAAATGGCAATAAAAGAGCAGGACATACCGAATGGTAAAGCCCTAGAAGCTCTTATCAGAGATACATTGGAAAATAGAATTATTGGTAATCGGAAATGTTTACACTTACACCTGTATGTTTAATATATTTCACAAATTGAGAATGGTAAAAAGAACCGACAAACCTTATAGGATTGTTACGAGTTTTACGGGGCCGCACGGTCACGGGACTACAAGTCACTGGGCATCACTGGTTCCAAGATGATCCTCCCCGGGAACCCCACTAGGTATCCTACAAGGTACCCCACCAGGTACCTTTCAATCCCTCTCTCTTATCGTATGAGTAGAATCGGATCCCCTCTCTCTACAAGTCTACACTCTACAATCCAGACTCTACAGTCAACCTAACGACGGAAAGACTCTACTTGCTTGGCTTGGCTTGGCTGCACTGCCTGACTAAACGCCTCTCTTTCTCGTGTATCTCGATTTTCCAACCGAGACTTGTGCTGCTCTTGCTGCTGAGATGCTGCTCCCGCTGTTGCTGCTGCTTCATTCTCGTTTCACGGCGCTTTGAAGACTCGATGAAATACAAAGCCAGGGCCACTACGAAATCCTTGATGACCAGTTGATGCGTGGTATAACTTGTAGGTATATCCGTGCTGGATGAATCTGTGTCGTATTGAGAATACGTGACGGTATTTTTGGATGGACGTTTTTCAGAGTTTCCTGGAAATATTATTGAAGGTAGTCGATATGGTTGTGAAACACTGAAGCAATGAAAACCAGAATTGTTTATGTACTTTGGATTTCTAAGATTTTGAAGTAATGACTCGTACTACTGCTGAAACGATGTACTTTGGCAATTAATATTCCTACCGATTTGTTCCTTTGTTTCTAGAGTAACGGAATACAGTTTTTTTAAGTAAAATGGCGGATCGAGAATGTAATGGAAAGTCGAAAGATAAATTAATGAAAAGGTCATGCCAGGCAATATGGATATGTATGTACAATGAGACACCTACAAACGGTTAAAAGTTTCGACACGTAAAAAACTACCGCTAACTTTTAAAATAGCTGTATATTGCGAATCATGGAAATATGTAATTGTTCGACGTTCTGTATAGTAGGGAATTGTTGTTTTTATCACCGTATTTACATACATTATACCAACTTTTGGATGAACGCCGGAAAGATGGTGGTTCAAACCCGCTAAACGCCACATTGGTCTATGATTCGTATATACTCGAGAATCTTCGTCGATGTTCGTGTCACGTGGCAATCGCGCGAAATATGGCGCCGAGTAGTTGCGAAAAGCAGACGATTTTTCACGGGGGTTTTTTACGGACATGCATATCATTTGCTTTATATTAATTTCCTCTTTCAGTATAATTTAAGTGGCACAATAACGCGTCGTGCGTACAGGATGGTCTACAACATCAAATGGATCATACCGAAGTTACGAAACCCGACGAAACTTTGGAACATCGCAAGCAGCATAACCTTTGTAGCCGTTGGAATTTTCTCAAAGTTTATCATAGGTTTGTTAAATTATTAATATAGTTTATTCCCCGAATTTGCATCTCTGCTTATATTGATATCCTTCTTTATTAATGACCTAATCAATTTCTACAATGTTTAAGGTCCTTTGAATTTTTTGTATTTAGACCTTCAGTCTTGAGATTATCTTATTGTAATCTACGACCTTAATTCAACCTCCAGTTTCGTCGTTTTAACATTGGCTTTCTATTCTGTTCTCATTACTTATCATGGCTGACCTCCAATTTTTACAAATTACAATGATGGGTTTAATGTTTAGTCATTGTTTAGTTATCAGAGTGTGATTCAGGTATCACATACTTTGAAGAAAAACTGATAAACATGTACGCATTCATCGGCATACTACTTGTAACGAGCTTAATTAATCCAGAGTTCAAACTCCAACTTTTTATATTCACCTACCTATTCATTTCTCAATTATCTTATATAAGGTGTTACACGTATCAGAAACCTTCTTGTGTGTCTTTTGTATTTAAATATTTTATGGAATTGTTTAATATTTATATAACATATATATAGATGCTTTTTTATATTCAAAGAACTGCTAAACAAGACGAGGGTGCACAATAAGCATATCCTTGTTCGAGCATTAAATCGAAAAGGAAATACACCATTGATTACTGTGTCGAACCATCATAGTTGTTTTGATGATCCAGGATTATGGGGTAACTTTTTGAATGAAGATATAAATACCTAATTCTATTTGAGGAAATGTAACAAAAAATATTCATTGTTCACCCAGGTTCCTTAAATCTAAAACATTTGCTATGTCGCCGAAGGATGAGATGGTCCCTAGCAGCACAGGATATCTGCTTCACAAATGTCTGGTATTCTTACTTCTTTATGCTAGGCAAATGCGTACCTGTGATAAGAGGTGAAGGAGTATATCAGGAAGCAATTAATTTTTGCCTTGAAAAACTAGCGTCTGGTGACTGGGTCCATGTTTTCCCCGAGGGAAAAGTAAATATGCTCAAAGAAAACATGAGGTAACATTCCACTCATAATACCTTTAATGAATCTTCATAAATCTACAAAAAACTAGACTCGTATAATGCTGCCATTTGATAAGGTCAATCTGACTACGATCAACAGGTTAAAGTGGGGAGTGGGAAGGTTAATAATGGAATCACCAATAACCCCCTTGGTAATTCCTATCTACCACTTAGGAATGGACAAAGTACTGCCCAATGATCCACCTTATATAATAAAAGCTGGAAAAAAGGTTACAATGTACTATGGAGACCCGATAGACTTCAGTGGAATGGTTGCAGACCTCAGAGCGAATAATGCAACAGAGATGGATGCCAGAAAAGCTATTACAGACCGTATCCAGGATGAGCTGCTTCGGTAATTCAAGAAAGCATTCCACAGGAACTAAGCAATCAGAGCAAATTACATCGTTTATTTTATAGGTTAAAGACAATCACTGAGGAGTTGCATGCAAGGTTTTGACAACGGTGTGGCGGTTCACGCCGTCACTCGATCTAGCCAGAATTTGCGAAGGACTATGGGAAGCAATACGGTACACGAAGATGTCCGTCAGTAATGATCGAGATATAGAGAACTTGAAAGCACCAGATAGCAATAGACGAATGGTGGCGTACGATAAAAAAGAATTAGAATTTAAGTGTACAGAAACTAATAAGTTCTAGAATAGAGAAGCCGCATTAACGACACTAGGGATATGCATATACGTCTATGCATATTTTGCTATTTTTACAAGAAATCTTTGATCGACTTTCAATTATTGCCTTCATCAAGTTTAATTATTTATACAAAAAAGGGAGAAAAACACGTGTACTTATGACATGGAATGCAGAAAGACACGTGTGCATACAATTAATATAATCTAATGTACATATTAATGCTGAATTATATACAGTAAAAAAAACGCGCAATCTAATGTCTAACTTTATATATATACATACACACACTTACAGAGAGAGAGAGAGAGAATATAAGAGAATAATAGAGACGTTATGGAATTAAAGTATGAAAAAAAATATATTGGGTAATTTAAT
>NW_014332956.1:1036153-1047804 GCF_000341935.2 Cephus cinctus | reverse complement strand
GGGTTGTTATTAAGCCCATAGCTTGTATTTATTATAAGTATAACCACAAATTAAAATGCCTTGTCTTTTATCACGATCTGTCACACTCATTCTTTTTCATTCTTACCATCCTATTTGACAATTTACCTTTGCTTATTTAGCATTTTGTCCCTTATAATGATAATGTCCTGTTAAAGATTCAGTATTTACTGTCCTGAAAGACAGTTGAAGACATTAATTTGTTATGTATGTTCTTATGAAATATTTTTAATTCACACGGACACTGCGAAATAAGCGGATATAAGCGTATGACTCTGGGACTCGTAATCATATTACACAGTTTAATTTTGTTATATTTGTCTCTTTGTTCATTCTTTTTTTCGTAGATATTCACAAACAAGATGTACAGCAAGCAGCACATTACAGTAGCTTGTCATATTAGAAATTATCATACCTAATACTATCAAGTACGTGTACTGTGTACTTTCATTTTTATCATACTTTTAAACAACGAGAGCCGAATGATTAAATAATCGGCAAGCATGATGTATTGGCACGAATCTCTCCTTGGTGTGCACGGATTTCTAATCCTGGCAAGCACATGATTTATTATACTTTATGTGTAACAATCACGTAACGAAGGTTCATGGTGGCTTAATAAAATCCTAATAGACACAAAAATCAGGATTCTACGACATTATCACTTTTTTTTTGTTTTACCTATTTTATTACTAACATTATCGCCTTCCGCGGTACTGTCAGCTAATCATCTGTCAAGACCCAATAGAAGGTCTTAAGGTAACGATGAATTCATCAGGTCATTGTTAGTTTTAATGATGTTATTTATCTATTTTTTACTGTTGCATCTTGTATATTTTGTTGTTATATAATACGCATGTAAAGAGACTGATAGCGTATTAAAGAATTTTAACGTAGATAATTGGACTTTATCTTATAATATATGCATATGTATGTATAAATATGTTCTCTTAGGCCGAAAGGGGAATGCAGCACAGTGAATAAATAATTAACTAAGGAATCATTCGCTTAAACAAAAGAGGAGTTTAAAGCAGAATATCCTCTAAGTGTGTCTTTCTTTTCACAAGCGTTACGTAATCATTGATATCCCCTGACTCGGTCCAATACTAAATAGACATATGTATATTACAGCCATAAACAAGATATGATTTCATTTCTTAAATTCTTTATCTCACGTTGCCTACCCGTGTTATTAAACATTCCTCTTTAGTGGCTACCTATATACAGGAGGTTATAGCCTTTTACTCCTCATCAGCTTCTTTGCTTTCTTTTGTCAGATTTTTAATCTCGACCTTCATTGGTTGAAATATAATACCGTATACGCCTACTCCATTTGCGATTACTCAGATAAGACATCACCATGCAGTTGCATGACTCTGTCCATGTTATATTATATAAAGATTCACAAAATTCACCTGAAGCTCCAATGAAAACTAGAAGTCTACTCCGGGTAGTTCTAGAGAACTTGTACAAAGAGTGAACGCATAGTCTCAGTTGATATGGCAACAGTATCCTCTTAGAGGTATCCTAGTGGTTTCCATTGGTGACCTTGCGAAGGTTAGTTTTATCAAAGTTACAGATGCTTCCTAATAAAGCAGTACGCTCGTTCGCGGATTTTGGTATGCTCTTGGAAGTGCCAGTCGTCGATGATGATGTAGATACATTCGCCAGCATTGGGGGCGGTGGCGGTGGTGGTGGTGCCGCAGTTTTGCTTTGCAATTCCGTCGACCCTTCGAACAAAGCAACTTTCATGTTCTACTGACATGCAAAATTTTAAAGGCCTTGTTTGACTGTAAGACATGAGTTTTTCATGCTTCCAGGCGGGTCTGGTATCAATAATTATTCCTACTAAGGAACATGAAATGACCGTTTCTCTAATGGGACACTGGGATTATGGACAATGAAATAGCATGCAGTTTATTGTACAATTATTGTTAATTTACTGTGCACCTACGTGAAATTAATGAACGCAGCACGCGCCATCAACTTCTGTGTCCAGCTGGTCGAAATAAACGAAGATGATCAGAGGTTCTTTGGTTCCTCGTTAAAGTTCTTAGTTTATGTTATCTTTGAAGATGATGAATTAACGAAATGCTATGCTGTATGAAGTACAATGAAGATTCCCTTACCATGAGACGGCGGTGTCAGCGTCCCAACGCTCGTAGCTGTTGATGTACTCGTAGGACTGTCCGAACGCTCCGGACTTTTTCCATTCATTTGCTTTGTTCCATTCGTACCCAGCTGATTGGATGTTCTTTGCTCTTGGGCCAATTTCTGCTCCTTTTTCTATAAAGGATATTTAATGATACAGTGAAAAATATTTATGGAAGTGATTCCTTTGTGGTTTACACTCTTTAAAAGTTTTTCTCCCAGAGAAGTGAATAGCCTACCAATTTTTGCTTGCGTTTCTTCATCTCTTCCTCCGAACTCATCATCTCCTGAACCTTAACCAGTCTCTTTTGATGCCGTGCAACCTTCTGCTCATCACGTAACCTCGACTCTGCTTTGTTGATCGCTTCTAACAGAGCCTCTTTTAGATGACTGCTTAGCTTACAGTGCGGTTTTTCGAGCAAACCAACGCTAATAGGCGCGCGCCGACTTAATTCGAAGAATGGATGCTCCAGGAGTCGGGCAACTGTTGGTAAATCCTGTTTCAATGCCTCCGGCGACAAAATGACTTCGAGAAGATTCTTTAGATTAGAATCACAATTGGGTAAATCTGAACATGTAGCTTCTAGTAAGGGTCGTCCAAAAGACATCTCGTAAAGCACGTGCCCGAAGGCGTAAACATCTACTTGAGTCTAAAAAAAATGAAGTATATAAATTTAAAATTGATTCTTTATTAGATTAGAAACTGTCCCATTCAGAAAACATACCGTTGCGTGTAGCTTCCGTCTTTGCACCACATATGGGCGATAAAAAGCCGGCAGTCCCAAGAGTCCATTCTCCACGTCTAATAACTTTGCACCGTTCGATGTAATGACAACATTTCCTGTGTGCAGATGACCGTAAGGCAATCCCTTCTCATGTAGAAAGCCTAAAGCCTGGAGAATCTGGTGATACAGAAAACATGAGGTATGGATTATCCTTAGGGTGAAAAACTATATCTTGTGAAAGGAAGCTTACTTGGTAGGCATAATTAACAATCTCAGAAATGGTAAGAGATTTTGTCTGCTTTGGATTCCCATATTTCTTGATGAAGGGCTGCTTGGGCTTGGTGTGACAGAGGACATCACGCAATGTACCTTCCGCGTAGAAGTTCCTGATCATCAAAGCTCCATTATCGGTGACATGCTGATGGACGATGGGCTCGATATGCGGATGCCGTAGAGATCCCAAGCTCTTGAACACACCCTGGATATCTTTGTCCTGCAGATGCTTGTCAGGACCGAACTCAACCCAAGCGAGCAAAAGTTCCTGCTTAGGATTCTGACGATTTTTTACAGTGTAGTAATGTTTCCTTAACCGCCATCCCATATCAGGAATGGCCTTTCCTACTTCGAAGTTGGCATCACTACGCAGTGCCAATGACACCTGTTGCAGGGCGATTTCTGCAGAGAAGTCGTGATAACGTTATCAATTTTTCTAAGAATCTGTATAGCTTAATGTACCGTGCAATGGTGCCGTGTAGTTTTCAGGATCCAGAAACTTTTTCATGGGCAGCGATGACGCCAGTATGGGATTCATTAGTAATACGTTTAGATAATTCTGAAAAAAGGTATTATTATTCAGCTTTTTAAGAAGTGTCTTTAATGTATGTTCTTTATTACTTTATGAATCCAACGGACCTGCAGAGCTATTTGCCGTTGAGCTATAAAGTCTGGCTCCATATTGCCAATAATTCTTTTTGGGGGCAGTGGCAGATTGATGCCTGATATTGAGAGAGCCCCATTAAGCTGGACAAAGTCATTGTAACGTCTGCTAACTCGCCACGATTTCTTTGGCAGTGGACCTCTTTGTGTCCTGATCACATATTCCTGAAAGTACAGTTAATTCAAAATCATAATCAATTTTAGAAAAATACCCTAACACTGTTATAGTTACAACTCAACTAATACAATTGTTAAAAATTCAAGAATATATCTTCTTGAACATTGTATAAACATAATGTAATACCAAGAAAGTAGTCTTTCTTATAATGTTATTCGTGATGCATTCCTGTATTTCATAAATTATTATCAAAAAATAATAGATACTATTTAGATACACAGTTATTAACATATGTGACAGCTGACTAGGATTTTATTAAGTATAACTGCCTTTAATTCTATTTATGTTTCTGAAATATATATACATTATATGTATACAAGGTATATACAGTCAATGTGAAAGTATGTTCAGTAAACACGATCAAGGATAGAAACAAATAGACGCCAAACTATAGAATACAACACCTTCTTGAAGTTCACTGTGGATTGTTAGTTTTTGTAGATAAAGCTCTTTAAGAAGGAGCCATATTCGGCAGTTTTACCCAGACGGGAAACAGAGGAGCAATGTGTTCCTATCAATCCCTATAATTCGATCACTGTGAAAGTCAATCTTCTTTTGGAGTAAAACATGAAATGCAATATTGTTCCAATATAAAATATCAGCAAATAAATGTTAATCGCAAGTCCACACTCAGTGAAACGGAGTCACGATTAATTGTTATTAAAAACAAAGTTGCACCATACTATAAATAATTAATCAGAAAAATAATAGTAACATACGACATACCGTGTGCCCGTCGATATTCCTGGCATTTTCAATGACGCTTGTGAGCTTCTCCGTGTCATCTAGGAGCACCTTATTTGTATATTTCTTCTCAAATATAGCCATTGATTATTAATCCGTGATAGTATTAACGCGGAGCCCGTACGGAACGAGCTGCGATTTCCTATCGCGTAGATTTCGCGCGGCGCCATACATGCCGCGCCTAAGATTCATTTCAGCATCGACATTCGCAATAAATCACAATATTCGCATATACACGTATCACCAATTTGCCTTATATGCCACAAGGAAACTCCACCAAATAAGCTGTTTAAAATACTGATATTTCGTAACCACGTAACACGAATGCTCGCAGCACGACGGCCATATTGTTCTGCGCCCACAAAGGGTGTATACATATACTGATATGTACCTATAGTTACCCGTTCTGAAAGCGTTTTCAGTTTTTACCATGCCTCTGCTACCTCCGCGCTCTCGGCTCATTTTCGAACATACCTATAGTGTTCTGGAGTACGTAAAAACGCTTGCACGAATAGACCTTATGTAATATAACCGCTAACTAACTCAGGAAAGGAGCCCAACATACCTTAAAAAATATCCTAACCACATACACGTTCAATAAATCGCAAATATTTTGCTTTCGTATACAAAGTGAATAAAAACATATTTCAGAATGCAAAAGAACTTAAAACTCATAAATCATTATTTCATATAACCGTATTAGAATAATAATAATAATAGGATGTTGTTGGGAATTTAAATTTTCCCGCGTCACTCCGGAAGTGCAATTGCACATGATACAAATGGACAAGGTATAGCCATTAGCGATCCTATTTTGGTCGAGATCGCGCATTGTCTAATGACGTGCAGGGTTTAAAGCGGCATCAATTTCACTTTGAGCGCACTCATTTACGTTTCGTTCCGTAAGGAAATGGCCTCTCAAAATGGTCTGATGTGCGGCGCAACTACACACATACGTAAAGTCAGCTAACGGAGAAGAGAGACTCCAGTGACGTCACTGTTCAAATGCGCAGAACCGCTGGTGACTATACCTCGTTTATTTGTATCATGCAATTGCAGACGTGCCCAAGAGACAACTTCCGTCCGTACGGCTTGTGGCCGTACGTCGTCTGTCGCAAGTAAATCGTGGAGTCTGTTTGTGAGGTAGCATTACTATCCGTGCTGTTATAATTCATCAAGTATCAACACCGAACGTGCACCGAAATACATATTCCTCAAGGATAATTCAGTTACGACTGTATTAAGAATACACATTGAATTACCTACAGAAGGTATAGATATATAACTGTGTAGAGAATCGGGAGGCGCAGGCTTGAATTTCGGTAAGACTCCTCGTTTACGAGTTGTAAAATGCGTCGAGTATTTTGTCGACCGATCGAAGCTCACGAGTCTACTACGTTTCAATCTTTATTCTCCTCTTCCTGAAATGTCTCATTCACGCCTGTCACGACTTAGTCGCGTGCTCAGCTTTTCTTACACAGTGAATATTCACACTGTCAATCATCTGCTTGTGGAATCATAAATAAACTGTACTAGTAGAAGGTGCACGAAGTGGGAAGCCTTGAAGAGGATATCTCCGAGTGAGCTTTAGGTGAAAAGGCGGATCGAGAAAAAGACTAACGGAGACTGGAGAGACACAGATTTTGAAAAAACTGGTGCACCTCGTAGAAAACATTCGCGAGGTGACAAGATCGCTGGATTTTGGTGTACCGTGCGCTACGTCCTACGTCCAGGGCGTTAATTTTCAAGGCAAACCCATAGCGTCGACGATCAGTACTAATTGGCTGAAACGGACGACGATAGGAGGCGATAGACATCAATTTATATATATATATATATATATATATATACACACACACACTCAGAGCACACATATTTACAATATATATACATATAAGTTATAGGAGGCGATAGACATCAATTTAACGTCCTACGTCCAGGGCGTTAATTTTCAAGGCAAACCCATAGCGTCGACGATCAGTACTAATTGGCTGAAACGGACGACGATAGGAGGCGATAGACATCAATTTATATATATATATATATATATATATATACACACACACACTCAGAGCACACATATTTACAATATATATACATATAAGTTGAAAGACAGTTGCATATACATATATACGCACTACTGAGATGGAAAAGAACAATGACAAGCACCTTCTCACGGTTGTCGATGATGACAACGAGGAGAATCCAGCAGTTTCCACTAAGGATCTGGAGGCTGAAAATCCTGATGAAAATTATGGATGTGCACACTACAAAAGGAAGTCGAAATTTGTGGTAAGCAAGTATATCAACTTCATGTTTTTATTTTTCTTTAATATTATAGGTTGGAATGAGCCTGCACTATTATTTTGAACTTTTAAGTTTTCATAAATTTGGCTATCAAAATATTAGATGCAGGGCCTTTATTGACAATTTATAAACATCTTTTATTGGGTTTGAACAAGTGTGTATGCACAATCAAATACAGAATGTAAGAAAGAGGGATAGAGAGATTATACAAACAACATCAGAGCAGCTGTAATAAACGAATTAAAAAAACATGTAGTCTGTACGTGATAGTATACAGTCGTTGAATGGTTAATCACGTTTCTTACAATTGCCGCTTTGCTACCTAGTGGTTAAGCACCGTAGTCTTTCAATGACCATCTACTATTTTATTGTCGCAAGTCGGGAACCCGCTGATTTCACTTGCATTTTTAGTCATTGCCAAAATAAATGCACGCGCCACTTTCTCCTGTAGAAGGTCACTAGGCTAGTTTACCAATAATTTGCTGATAATTCGCGTACAACCTTGGCCCTACCTCAATCTAGAGACATGGCCGCCACGCATGAGTACACATGTGTGGGTGGTATATTTGCTCCTTATACGAAACAGATCAATAATGCCTTACTGTATTCTTATGCATACATAGTGTTTCAACATATACAACAAGGGGTCGATTTTTCGATAAGAAACTAAGTGACTGAGTTAAAATATTTCATTTTCGTATCGTACGTATAAAGATAGTATCAAAACAATAGAAAAGAGTGGAATATTACAGTCCTGACAGTGCTTGCATGCAAAACTAATTTTTATTTTTACAATTTTGTGTAAAATATTTTTCCTTTTTCTCGCTCACGATTTTATTATTATATCTGCATTAATATAATACACCCTGTACTTGTCATTACATATATATAAATAATTTTAATGATATTCATACTGTGAAACCAATCATAAATACCAATTTGCATACTATTTAAAAATCTTATATTCATTATAGACACCATGCTGCAACAAGGTATACACCTGCAGATTTTGTCACGATGAGCAAGAGGCGCATACTGTAAACAGGAAAGAGGTGACAGAGCTGATCTGCGTGCTATGTGACACTCGTCAGCCTGTCCAGGCCACATGCCAAAAATGTCACTGTCGTTTTGGAAAATATACATGCCTAGAGTGTAACCTCTTTGATGATGAGGATAAGAATCAGTACCACTGTGACGGATGTGGGATCTGCAGAGTCGGTGGTCGTGATAGATTTTTTCATTGCGCAAAGTGTAATATGTGCCTCCCGGTGCAGCTGCAAAACGGTCATAAGGTAAAAAAATGCATGGAGCAGAACACAATAACGTCTATTATAGAGTATAGATGTTTCCAGATAGGGGAAAGTAATGAGATACCTGTTAATATTTCCAATAGTGCGTGGAAAACGTCTCACACGCGAATTGTCCGGTGTGCTTAGAGGATATTCACACCAGTCGCATTCCTTGTCATATTCCTGACTGTGGCCATTTGCTACATCGCACCTGCTTCGAGGAACTCCTGCATTCAGGACACTATGCATGCCCTACGTGTCAGGTATCACTACTTGACATGACAGATCTCTGGAGATTCCTTGATAATGAAGTCTCAATGACACCTATGCCACCAGAGTACAGAGATTACAAGGCAGACATTCTTTGCAAGGACTGTCATGAGGTTTGCACTCAAAGAACACAAGAATATATTCTGTAGCAATAAAGAAAGGTTTTTTGATATTCATGAAAAATTTTCTCATTTGTATTCTTAGGAGTCTACAGTAAAGTTTCACGTTGTGGGTCTCAAGTGTCTCAATTGCGGCAGCTATAATACATGCAGGATTAAAGGATCACCCTGCCCAGGTAATTTACTAATAAAGTACAAACACATTTTATCTATAAAAAAATTAAAATCAAGCAATACCTAAACGAGTATTATAACTATCTTTGGCAGATCCAGAATCTCCGGATGTGGCAGCAGGTAGCAGTACAGGTGATGAAGAACGTTCTCAGGGTCAGAGTTCACAGTAGAAGAATTGGAGGAACATTTTAACTTAGTAATTTCGTTTTTCAGCCGCTCACAAGATTTCAAAAAAAAAGTTAGTCTGTACGAAATGCATTCCCTTCATCAGACAAGGTGTGCCCTCACGAATTTAGAGTGACGTTGCTAAATGAAAAAATCTACAGTAACGTGGCACGTAATATTGTACAAACTGTGGCTGGAAAGGCCAGACATAAAAGGGGGAGGGGAGGGAGGAAATTAAAGCTAATTTAAAATTGTACTTTTTCATGGCTTTAAAATATGAGATTGCTGCATGCATTCCATTACTCAGTTATTGTTTTGGCATAAGGTGATATTTCTGAAACACCGAATGAGGCGCAGCATTTACCTGAACGAACATGATTATTGTTGCTTTATATTCATTATTATAAAATGAGCATTAGAACATTCTTTTAGCCATTCCAGTCGACAAGAAACGACAAGACGTCTAATACAATAAAGTCAGGCAACTTACTTATAAAAATAAGTATACATATGAAGAAATATACATATATAAATATATATATATATATACAAGAATGTGTGTTATGCGCGCGTAGTCTGTTTAGGGTATGAATCACGACACTTGGTTTTGTTTTTCTTGAGATTAAATAATACGTAATGAAGCATTTTCTTCTCTCCTACACCTGATCTAATCTATGATTTCCACTGGTATCTTCTTCTTAGATATATATAAAATTCAGTATAGATGCTTTTGATTTAGTAAAGTCAAACTCACGGGTTCTGTGAAACTCAGTACTTACTAGACGTCCCTTCGTATAAAAGTACTTCCACTCTTGTAGATCTTTATTACGTGTGATCTTTATCACTTTATTGTTCACTTGTAAACTAAATACAAATTACAAAAAAAGGCTCTTTGTACATAACGGCCGCAATAATGTTTTATATTATAATATAATATTCTATCAAATAAACCGGCTATAGTTTCTTCACTTTCTTTCGTTCGTCGTTTCCTCTTCTTTATTAGTGTGTCGATACAAAAGAGAGAAAAGAAAAACATACGCATATACGTACAAAAAGCGTCACGACATGGCTGACATCCTCCATTTGGTGACAGATACTCTAATCAGAAGAAGCCATCCCACTATAGTCTATCCAGATGAACACCTTCAGCAATGACACACAAAATCGCTGCACGGTGTCTCATGGCATGGAAAGATCAGAGGAAGGAAATGTCCCATCAAGACGGTTCAGGAACGCGAAACTGGCACATTCAAGTTCTTTCTATTCCCCAGGAACACGAAGACTCGTAATACTCCACTGATCGTTCACCGATTTCTCTACAAAATCACCTAGCTCTACTATTTTTGGCTCTCGTTTTCCAAAATTCCTTCGATACAGTAGCATTCGTTATTGAGTTCCCTCTCGCTGGGTGTACTAAGAATGCATATAATAATAGTAGAAAACGATAGACGTAAACCCCAACCCTAACGCCACTTGTTCTTCTCTTAACCCGTTTTCAATTCGAGTCTCTGACTAGTTGACTTGTTTCTCTCCACTCAACACAACAGTGCGCACTACATTATCAAAGTAGGACACAATTTCATATGGACAACGTATTACCAATTAGTAACCTTATATCCAGAACACACTGTCAGGATTGAACATCTTTGCAGTAGAAACTTTTGATATCTTCCTCTCAGAAGTTAAGGGTACGCGTTCGGTCTGTGAGAACTCCATTGATGCTGAGATAATGTCGGGCAGCCCTGGTCATCTCTATTTGATCCGGAGTCCTGCCACAAGCTACGGTCAACCACTCTTCTTCGAGGAGATGCTGCAGAAGTACATGAAAAATAAAGACCGATCATGATTTTACTTAATCAACACTTGCATAAAATAAAGATGCCCTACCTAATTCATGCAATACTTTTTTCACTAAAATCTTCAGAGATTTATCATCAACGACAAACACTCACCTTGGTACGTTTCGGACGCCTAAGTGGCGAGGTGCCAAAGTTACAGAAGTTGTCGAGAGTTTCGAATAAGATTGCCCTCTTCGCGTTTGTTCGCCGATGTACGGATGCAAAGTCGTGGGAAATCTGGAAAGGATAGAGACACACTAGCTACAGCCGGCAGTTGAGAAATAAAAATTTAGAAAAAAAATGCTAGAGTGATTGCGTGATAATAATTTGATGGCAATGACGGCGATGGGTCTGGGGAAGTGGGGGGGCACCGTGATGGGAATCTGCACGTGACAAGAAGACATTATAGATTCTCTTTAGAATCTTTCTTTCAACAGTTGGCCACATTACGCAAGTTATCTTTTATACATTTTTTTTATGTATTTTTTCTGTCTTCATCCCTTGTTACGTTAAGAAAGCTAGAGGAATGATTAGGTCTCTGTGTCATACGGATTTTCATTATCCTTTGCTTTTCCTTCTTTCTCTTTCATTTCTTTTCCCATTTCTTTTCTTTTTACTCAATGGGTATATCGTTCTTTGGGTTTTATCGTAAATACCTTATTTTGGGTTTTACGATAGCGGGGATTTGGGGGAAGGGGGAGAGGGTTACGAAGACAGGCGTAGATTCCATGGATCGA
>NW_014332956.1:977525-1035946 GCF_000341935.2 Cephus cinctus | reverse complement strand
GGGGGGGGGGGGGTAGTTAATTATTTATATGACAAGGATAATCGAAGGGTCATCATTGGATGCTTTGGTTACGCTAGGCCAGGCCTCTTTCTTACGTTAGATCTTTAGATTTTACTTGCGGTTAGTTGCAGACATGCGACAAAATCCAACAACAAAAATAAATAAATAAATACGTAGAGGGACATAAAAAATATCTATGCTCTTGCCAAGACATCAGTTCCATTTTTTAAAAAAAAGGTGCCATTCTTTACGAATTTTAATATACAAGAGTATCCATAATATGGAAATGATGTCAGGACCCTACCACAAGTGAACATCCATTCACGAATGGTAACATGTAGAAGAATATTAAACGAACAATATCATGAATGAGATACGAAACAAAAAAAAATTAACAAGAAAACGTGAATTTTCGAATTAAGAAAAAAAAATCTGGACGCTGTCATAGGTACCAGTAATAATAATAATAATAATAATAATAATAATAATGATAATAATAATTCAGTGGGCTAATATAAGACAAAAAATCCTCTCACACCGAGTAATGGTAAATTGATAACCGTAATATTAATAGCAATATAATGGGATAATAGTAGTGAGTAATATTAATGACAATAGGGACAGATAATAAAAAAAAAATAATATAAACAAGAACAATCGAATAAGTTAAGTACGCGTGGCACTGAACGCCATTTTAAAACCAGCCTCTAGGAGGGACGGGTAACCCGCGTTTAAAAAAACCTCAAAATAATAAGAAATGCGAAAAAGCATTGAACAATATTCTCTGCTAATTCTATAAGAAATATATTAATTTTCCGCGCTTTCTGTACCTTTACAAATTAATTAACAGGGACGGGGGAGGGGGTAGTACGAAGAAGGGATAAATTGGATCAATTTCAAGGGTTATACTGATCATGATTTAAGGATTACGTTTTTGTTGAGTCATCAAGACAGAATAATAAGTTAATAATAAATAGAACAAGGCAAGAACGCTTGCGCTCGCGCGTCTTTTCATCCATAAAATTAATTTCGTGTTACGCTACGACTCATGAACAGTCATCGAATAAATTAATTAAATAGAAAAATCGAATCATTATTTTCATTAGTTATTTTCCTTTTTTTTTCTTTGTTATTTCCCTACTCGTTAGTTTTAAGATTTTTAGGCGGGGATCGCGCATCCCCGTCGATAAAGTACGGAAGGAGAACAGATATATTAATATTATATTAATGATATGAAAATAAGGTTAAATATACACAAAGGGATGTATGCGCAGTGTTGCGTCATAGGCTTACTCTCACTCTAATCAGGTTTGGCGAGAAGGAGGTTTGTAAAAATGAAAAATAAATAGAAGTATGAAAACAGTGAAAACCAACCCAACAGGACAGAGACTGTAAGTATTTGAGGAGGAAAAAAGTTAGATCTAGAGATAGAAAAGGCCGGCTAGCGTGTCTAAAGGCGATTGGTCCGGGAATAGTACCAGGAGAGGGCCGGTTGGTTTTGGATTTGGTTTTGACTTTGGATCTGGTGCTCTACCTTCACAGGACTCGTCCCTGCCGTCAGGAAACTGTCCTCCAGGGCCATCGATGCCGGCGAGAACAGCACTGAGGTGTCCAGACTCTTACTCTGTAATTTCAATGATTAAGGATTACGTAATTCCGCTATTATTTATGATATTAACAATGATATACACTAAGAATGAATAATAAACACAAATATTCCTCATGAAACTCACCGGTGTCTCAACGGCAAAATTAATATCCGAAGCGTCCTGAGAATTGGCCCAGGACTGACAAAGAGCCTTCCGTGCCCTTTTACCTCCGGATATGCCATTTTCTTTTCCGCGTCTTCTTCCTGTTCCATATCCGGAATCCTGGAGGATACTGCTACTCGCAAGACTTTCCCTATCAGTCTCCTGCTTGATTATCTCAGTCAAAGCATCCAGACGACTTGGTGTAGCTGGTAGTTGCGTCGCTGCACCGCTACGCCGCTCTAGCTCCGCCAGAGCATTTTTGAAAGGTGTCGGCGTCCTCGGTGTATTGCCATCTATCAAATGAAAATAACATTTTTAATTTTATTACGATTTTAGGTTACTACTTCTGGAAAAACAGGGCGCATCAAATTTCGTGGCAAATTTACTTGTTTACCTACCTGTTTGATTCCTTCGCAAACCCGTCGGTTGGGGCGTTGTAAGTGGTCCTGGACTTCCCTTGGGAGTACTCGCCCTGGGCCAGGATGTCTCTGGACTGAGACTATTGAGAAACTGCGAGGGACTAAATGGAAGCTGCTTTATTGGAGTAGATGGCGCTGTGGTTCCGACGGATTGATGCACCATGAGATAATCAGATTGATTTTCATTGTTTTCGACAGGATCCGTCGTCTGTTCCACGTCCTCGTGTTCCCCCTCCTCCTCCTCCTCCTCCTCCTTCACCTGCTGTTCTTGATGCTGTTGATGATGATGATGGTGATGATGATGATGGATCGATCTACGTCTACGTAGTATCAACGGAGGACTAACTTTTTTCTTCCGGTTGGCTGCCATTTCCTCCAAATCCGGCATTGGTAGTAATCGAATGTCCGAATTCCTGGATGTGGCTACCTCATGTGGAATTTCCAAATCAAAGTACCTAAAAATGTCACTTTTGCATTAATAAAATAATATCGAAAAAGGCACCTTTTAGTTTATACACCGTAAAGACCCTCATTCTTAGTATCCTTCACTTACTTGGAGAAGGGCGATACGTCCACATTCTTGTCATCAACCAATCCACTCCTGAGTGGTGATTCTAACTGAGTGTCCGTACTGACAATACGTTCAGCAATCTCGATCAAATTCTGAAATTGGGTACCCCCATGTTGCTGTTGTCGAGTTTGTTGTCGCTGTATCTGTTCCTCTTGCGATTGACCCCACGCCTTAGTCCAATCCAATTGCTCGATATCAAGTTCCTGAGTGGCGCTTACAGCCGTCAAGGTAGAACTGCTGTTACCAGTGACGCACGGTATACCTTGACCGGAATTTTCATCATTTTGTACAGGCTGTTCCTTTTTCGAAGCGGATACCGTTTCCATGGCTTTTCTTCTACCTCTGCCTGTCATTAAACGTCATATAAAAAAGTTGCCGTATTGATAACTAATTATTATAATAACCAGTAATTAAATGTGTACCTCTTGTACTTCCGGTCGTTCTACCTTCCTCAGCTTCGTATTTCCGCCTCATAGTACTGTTCCAATGATTCTTAATGGCATTGTCGGTTCTACCCGGGAGAAGCTTGGCAATTTTTGCCCATTGGTTCCCTACCCGACGATGCGCCTCGACGATGATCCTGTCCTCCGCTTCGGTCCAGGCGCTTTTCTTTATACCAGGATTCAGATGATTGTGCCATCTTTCACGGCACTGTTTACCGATTCGACCCTTTAAATGTCTGGCTATAAGTGTCCACTTTTTGGGTCCGTATTTTTCCACGAGTTCCACAACCTTCTCGTCTTCCTGATCAGGACCAATAAAACAAAAAAATTCCGTCAGACATATTAAATAGAGCATATCACGTCTACAGTGTGCACTATACACTAGCATCGAAGACTTTAGGTTAATACGTTCCTGACCTTGTGTAAAATTGACAGAGGTAAACGGGGCACTATGCAACTGTATAACCATAAACTCTATGCACTTGCAGCACTATGCACAGACTCCGGATAAGATTCTAGGAAACGACCCTGAGAGAAGATTCTGCACCAGGTGCATCCACCATCCTTAAGAGGAATGAATGGATGGAAAGAGAGCGAGGCGAGGAGAAGGCGAGAGAGAATCAAAGAGTAAAAGAAAAGAGGTTTGCCCTTGGCTCTGTTGCTGAGTGCATTGGCACGCTGCACAACACAGCATCACGAGCGTGATATTCTTATTGCATCGCCTGTACAGTGCACTGCGCCAAGATCCGTGAGAGTGCATTATATAGGTAGGACACCCAGTAGATTTTACGCGGGACACAGTGGAGCTGCAATCAATTAATCCAAGTAACGGGATTGCATCCCCAGCTACTAAAAGTAAAAGAAAAATAAAACTGAGATCGAATAAGTCAATTTTAATTCTAATTGAAAAACGACAACGTGCTAAATTGTAGTATACACTACGATAAGGATACCATAGGACACCGTGAGCGGCGCCTATGGCGCGGTGGAATGTTGCGTGGGAAAGCATAGCCACAACACAATCAACATAATGCACCGCACCCTTTTGTCGGTGTACTCCTCTACGGTACACACCGTTACACGCTGAGATCCAGAGAACGAAATAAGAGAAGGAGAGGCGAACCAAATAGTCAAACGAATAAACAATTAAACTAGTGCTTCCAGGGGAGGAATGCAAAAGAAATATCAAAACAAAAATAATAATAAGCGAGTACCAACTGTCAGGCTGTTACACTTCTTCCCTAGTGGTCATAGTCAGAAATCACAGTGGAAGCAACACATTCGGATAGAGAAGGAGCCTAGTCAAAAGAAGAAACCAGTTTCGTCCGGCACGATTTTCGGGGGCTTCTTTAAAGGGACCCTAAGGGGCCCCGAAATAGTCCGGGTAGACCCTTCAGGACTGTATTCCGTAGGGCCCCTTGGCCCCTTATAAAATCCTGGGTTAAAGTCCTCCCAAATATATACCAGCGGCTTCTAAAGGGAGAGAGAGAGAGAGAGAGTGAGACAGAGACAAGCTGAGTGCGAGAGAGTCCTTTTGTTTCGACTGGTCAGGATCAACCGTTGCTTCTTGGAAGTCCGTCCTGGGATTTGGACATGTGCTTACGTGTACGTACATGCACTCTTCTTCATCTGTAGTTATCTCTTACTCTACACTGCTCACCGGGCCTGACCTGCACCACGAAATAACTAACCTCCTTAGTCCAAGGACCCTTGACCAACTCGGGATTCACAACTTTGGCCCATCTTTGTTGGCACTGCACATCGCTCCTGTCTGGAAAGTGGGCTGCTACGGCGTCCCACCTTAATCCAGATCCAAGCTGATCAGCGCTGCTCACCAGTTGCTTCAACAGAGCATCCTGAAATAAGAATAATAGACACCCTTATGAATATAGATTTTCCTTAACGGGAGCTCAACTGCTTAAACTTTTAACAATTTTATTTTACCTCTTCCTTCGTCCAGCGACCTTTGTTTATATGTTTCCCCTGTCCCTGTCCCGAGTTACTTCCGAGATTTTGACTCTGATTACTTATCTGCGCCAAAGAGGAGTTCTCGCTCTCGGAATCGTCACCGCTGCTCGAGTCATATCCGGATCGTGAGCTGTAAAAAAAAAACGAGAGAAAAAGATAATTACATCCTTTCAATAGTGTTCAATGCCGAAAAAAGGGTATCTTCTATAAGAAATCTAGATCGACCAAATCCGTTTCCGGAATTTATTCTCAATCTTTGACTTCCTGTCTACTCCTGCTTTTCAGTTTTGTACAGCATGATCGAGATCCTTCGGCAAACTTCCGCCAGGATATCATGGCTCGCTGAACATTAAGCTTTTCCTGTCATTCTCACTAATTTCCTTCCCGATTCAGGACATTTCTTAAGGAGCTTCCCTCCTCTTTTTCTTCCTTCACTCCGTTCTGTTTTGTTCTTCCTTTTTTAATGTCAACGGGTACCCACCAAGAAGCAACCCGACGAAACAAACCGCATCCGGTATTTTTGTGTCGCGCAAGTGTTTCACATCTAATTAACTTCCTGCCAAAAAGGAACTTCTACCGTGCGTCGCGAATAGACCGCGAACTTCCTCTTACATACCTGAAGTGAAGAACAGGCCGAATTTCCTGCTAATTTGTGTGTGCGTGCATACATATATAGGTATACATATCGTGTTAATGCTCTTATACGTATCATGTGTGCCCACAATTCATACACAAGTAAATAGAATCTCGTTTTGGCTTGTATTTGAATATTATTCACCGGATTTTTGCGGTAAGCACTAGGAAGTCCTATTAAATGGCCTTTTCTAGCATGAAACGAAATTGTAAGTAATGAATGAACCGATGAATCTCACATAATTTTTCTTGTGATAATTTGGTCACTTTAAAAAAAAACAACATTACAACTTATCAGGCAATTATAATTTATTCACTACCCATAGATGGCAGATTAAACGGTTTTATTTCATTCGATACCGTGTTTCAACTGACACCGGTCACACACACGCCATTCAGCATATATCAATAAGATATTGAACCCCCTATTCTTACAATTTTAACACCTTTAAGTCTGGTAACTCTTTTATACACTGTGAAAACTCGGATGCATTCGACAGGCAATCATTAAAATTAGAATTCCATGTTCAAAATTTGCACAAAGATAACAAACTATTGCACTGTAAATATATATATAAATTAATAAAATTGCAATAACTCCAGAATAAAATGTGACCATAACGGTCGAAAATGTTGACAATTGAAGAAAACAATTTTCGCGAACACCTTAACAATATCGTAGTCAGTCGATTCCACGACGCTATACTAATATATCATAAAAGACACGCACGGTATAGCAAATCTAACGAAAGCATTCCAAAAAGCATAGATATTTTTAAATTTCTCATATCCCCTATAAGTGACGTAGGTACTCTATAATCACGAAAAATGAAACACAGATGGCGGTACCAATGCACTTGGCAAAATGCACGAATCCTAAGTCTGTGCAATTATTTGTTCCTTCTGGATTTTATCGGATCTCTTCGCTTGAGGAAAAATCATTCAAAAAAAAAAAAAAAAGAAAAGAAAATACAAAATAATATCTGTCACGGGATTGACAGGCGCCATGGGAACTTGCACGTGAGTTGGTTCCCCGCGCATGAGAATAGCATTCCAGCGAAGCTGTTAATGCATCAACGATGACGTAACAGGAGCGTAACGTTATCGGGTTTATGGCAGACATATCTGCGTTATCACAAATTTCTCGCTAAACTGATTACGATCCAGCGGTGAAGATTGCGAAGTTCTTTTTTCTTTCAGCTAGCAAAAGTTACGAGAGAATACGACGGAAATTCCCTAACTCATGTCCTTTTGTTTTATACCGATCACGATACCGGGGGACCCTACATCCTAGATACACCCGTAGAAGGTGGGGAGGAAGGGGGGGGGGGCGGCCCTTTAAAAGTGCGATCGATGCACGAGGCAAATGCACCCTGCCGAGGACAAAGGTATGATTATTTTCATCGAGGGTGATAAGGGCACCCTGGTGCCATCTGTGCCTGGCATATGCTTCACCATCACGATGACGATGACGACATGTGCAACCTCTGCCTCTCTATTGGGCCGTCTGTATACTACTACTCTGTACCTTCGGCCCTTCACCTATTAGCCACCTTTCCCTTCCCCGATTCGCCGTCTTTTACTAATTCCGAATTATATACCTTTTACTCCTGACTCTATCGCACACATTGCAAACCAGCCTCTTTGTCTTCAGTATGTAGATGCTACGGATGAGGAATTACTAATGGAGCCATGCTTGTTTCTCTCGTTATGCGTTCCCTCTCTATCTCTCTCTCTCTCATTTAACTACACTGGTGTCCCATGAACGTTGTTACGGGGCCTCCCCCAAAAACTATCACCAGTGTACGAGACACGCGTGGGTAAAATTTCGTCGAGGGTTTTGATGGGCCAGGGGGGTGTCATGGGACTCGAGGTACAAGGAGGATGAGGGTTGAGCGCAACACCGTGTACGCAGCTGTCCCTATGGGGGCTGTACGTGCAGGAGGGTACGAAACACCCTGGATATTTCTCTATCGATTTTACGGGAACTTCATACACAAGGTACTGCTCCTGTATAATATGGTAACGAACGAACGAAACTTGGTAGGATATCATCTTTCAGTTCGATCCTGCCTTTTTTACTATGTCACTGTTGCGCACGTTCCTTTACTTTGTACATACTCCGGATAAATTCTACAGACACGTATTATTCCCGTGTATCGCACCTAATGTGTATTTTAAAATACTTTCGTCATTATACACAGCAGTATCTGTGTTCCTTCTGCTCCACCTCTGCCTCCACCGCCGGGGCATCAGGATAACGAGTGCCTTACGTAATTTCGTGGGATCGTGTCAAACGGTCGGTAGTATCCTTGAGAATTCAAATTTTTTTTCGAACACGTGTGTGTCACGGGGTCTTACGAGGCACCGACGGACCCCGTGTGATTAACCGATTTCGCCGAAAACACCGGTCCCACGAAATCGCGAAAATTTCTAAGCTCTACATACCCACGTGCACGTACACAGCCAGAAGCCAGCTGTGCTGGAGGTAGCTGTGCTCGTGTGGCTACATTTACCTAATAAAAATCTTATAAAACGTATAGGAGGACCCGTGTGTTGGACGAAACCGCCTGAGGGAAGGATCGCGGTCTGAAACTCTCCTTAATGAGTCCGTAAGTGTGTACGCGTGTTCGTACGTGTGAAATTATTTCAGCGCGTATTCGTATGAATAGAGAGTCCAGCAAGAGATAAGGACAGAAAGAATCCATGTATATACAAGTATATACAACCCAGCATATACGGGATCATGCATGGGATTAGCGCTATAGACATATACACCGCGTACTTTTTAGGACCTCGTTTCAATCTATTTTTGTTTTTTATCTATTCCCGACATCCAAACCATCCTCCTGCCACTTTGACCTCTGGCCACGACATAAGACCCGCGCCTCCCACCCCTTGTGTCACTTGCGCACGCAGCCCAGCATGCTCCACAGTCACACACGATCTGTGTATCATTTAAATCCTGATTGTATAACTGCCGCTTGTTTATGCCAACCAAGGAATTCGCGACCGTTACAGCTCTTACCCGGGTAGACCCTAACCTTCTATATGTATTAGTCGGTCCCATAAGGCCGACAACTAGGCACATGCCGCGTTTCCTACTCCGACCACTGCGTAAGCTGCCAAATTATTCCTTTCAATTTCGCAAACGACTCAGCGGAGCCGATCCATGAGATTTACGTATACGCTTGTTATTGGCATATTTCGAATAGATATTCGTTAGATGTCCAACGAGTTCCTCTGTCTCATGGGATATAATGATCTGAACTTACAGAACTATCAGGACGCTCTACAGCCACACTGCCCATAGTGGTCAGGAAGCTAACTCGTCCTTACGGTCCTACGATGGCAGGTGCCAAGAGGAGCAGATGTCCATCGGGCCCAGCAGACTATCTGGACCCTGGCCCATTTTCTAGCACGTGCCAGATTTTCTCTCGAGGATCAATGCCAAGAGATGCGAGTGGTGTGGGGCAAGCTACATAGTCCCTTTAAAGATTCTACGCTAAGCCGAGACGTTGCGGAGGATTCTTTTGTCGGGTCCGTTTAAATTCACTATGCCTAGATAATGCGTCTGTATCGATGGGACGCTGGGAGACGGTATATGGGATGTAGCAGACACGTCAATTGGACACAATGGCCACGATCGATACGCTTGCCGAATCATTAGAAAACTTTCAAATTCACCTTGACCGATGCGATCGGAGAGGGAAACGCCGTAGCCATCGTAGCTGACGGCTGGTCGTCATTTGTATACAATATATCTTACGTTGCGAAGTTTGGCGACCGATAAGCCGTCCACGTGGGAACAAACAGAAATGCGATGACCATCTGACGAGGGATACACTGGATTCTCGTGATTCTCAAATAGAGATAAGTCTGCGCGGGAACTCTAATACGGAGGGCAGATCGGGGCATGCTGGACTTAGGTATGAGAACTAGTGAGAAAAAAGAAGAGAAGATGGCCGCGCGCACGGCATAGTAGCGTGAAGAGTGGAAGCGATGAAATACGTGAGAAAAAAAGAAGTTAATGCTAAGCAAGGGAGAAAGGGGAGGCAAAAAAGTTAAAGGTGATGGAAAGGTGAGAGGGGCGGGTGGAAACCTTCGAGGGACATCTGCGAGCTACGAGGAAGGAGAAATTGGGGGTGCCTGCCATCGGTAACGCCATTGCCATCTCCCACTCTACTCCCCCTCCCCCCCCCCGCCCTTTTTCAAGTCAGTTGTTCCTTCGGCACTTCCTTATTTCCTAACTTCCTCCGTGTATAACAGCAGCCTGACTATTTTCCCACCCTGTTACTGCCATCCATTAGTCGCCACGCTGTTAACCATTGTACAAGCGCGTATGCTGCACAGGCCGCGTAAGGTTATCAGGGCGGAAAGGGCCAAGTGTCCTCCGGGTGCGAAGGAGGAAGTACCGTGAAACAGGAGGAGGAGGAGCGCGGAGCGGAGGAGAGGAGAAGGAAAAAAAAGACAGGCGGAAGAAGAAAAATAAAAGTGGTAGGAATGAACGAGAAGGAATCGAGAGGAAGAGGAACAGGGGAGGTGGTGGTGGTGGTGATAAACCTGCTTGCACCAGGTGCAAAGGAACGGGAAGAAGAAATAAGTACCTATGCAAAGGAGGAACGGGACGTGGCACGAGTCGACGGCAAATCAGCTGTCACAGACACCCCCGTAACGTTAGATACTCCATCCCTTGGGAATTGACGGTAGAGGGGAGAGGAGGGGGAGTGACAATGAGAAATTGTCGAAAAAAAAAAATTATCTCTCCATTTTTCTCACTCCCACCAAGAAACCTCGTGCCTGTTCATACGTGCACTGCACACATGCTCTTGCATATAATAAATATATAATTAGTTTGCGTCAAGCTGGGAATTTTCATTTGGACGTGAAACAACAGGGACCGAGGATGCACCTGTTGCAATTCACAGATGTTACCAGCGAGATCGAGTCGAAAGTGACTAGTGACTCTTTCTATTAATTCCCACGTGATCCACGTAATTCCAGATATTTCCGGAAATCGATAACTATACGCGTTCACGCGTGCATATATGCATAGCTCTGTTGATTTTTCGAAGCGGCATATTACGTGTTCATTCTTACGAATCGCGCATCCCATTCTAACGAGACTCGTTTCAGCTCCCACGCGACTCATGAATGAAAAAAACTCTTCATTCACAAATAAAGGAGAAATGTCGGAGTAAGGAAAAAAAGAAAGGAATAAGAAGGCGAGGGAGATAGAGAACGTGCGAGCAAACGGAAAGAAGTGAGAGAGAGAGAGAGAGAGAGAGAGAGAGAGAGAGAGAGAGAGAGAGAGAGAGTAAGAGAGTGAGAGGACGAACTGATTCATCCAGCCTGACCGCCAACCCGTAACAGTTTCCGTTACTTATTTAATATAGCTTTTTTTAATCCCTGACAATTCTCGAGCGCGACAATATTTTCACTCCGATACAATTTCTCGTCGTTCGCTACTTTCTATTCGATCCTACAATTTCGTCCAGCTCGTACACGTGGAAGAATACAGGACAAGTTATAGAGGGTGACGACTTTGTATATTTCGATATAGTGCTATCAGTCTTCCATATTATAACAGTCATCATTTATAAATACGTATAAATACGTGTACGACAGGAGGCCACAGTGCACGATTGTATACTTAAATATATCGAGAGATAATCCGCAGCGAATATGCGATAAGATGATACGCCCCCTCGTTTGTATGGGATAATATCCATAAATTATCTATACTCATCATGGGAGGCCACAGTCGCATACGACGTAGAGTTACGTATACGAGTGTATACGAAGAAATTTAATAAAAAGGGGTTAAGGGGGGGGGGAGGAGGGTGAATCGATATAAACGCGGAAGCCAAGTATCTTTATAGAAATATCGAGTACGCTCGTGGTGTATTTTATGGGATATGCGAGTGCGAAGGTATACGGGGTGGGTATGGGGAGGAGTGAGGGGGACTTGGGTGGTAGAAAGCAGGGTGTAATATATAAGCCAGGGTGGTTTAGCGTGGAGTGCAGTAGAAGACCCTTACGAGACATCTGGCCACCACCTGCCCTGATGCCCATGGAGTATTCTCGCACGCGGCCAATTTCCACCCCATAGGAAAGGTCCCGAGGATGGGGACTACGCGTGTGCAAGTAATGCCTGTGTATGGGATAATGCGTGAGTATGCGTCACCGTGGAATACCCACGGTCCCGATTCTATGGGGAGGGTGGAGCGGGGGGAGGAGGGGTACGCGTAAAGGCAGCGCGGACATTTACGAACTGCGTATATATCTATATGGGGCATGGACTGCGAAGTAATGCTATGGTGTGGTACATATATGGGGGATGTGAAAAGGTAAAAAGGCGGGAAGTAGCAACCCTCGGGATTCATCCCCCCTTATGGTATAATGTATACCTATATGGTAGTAAGAAGGTATAGGACTAACCAACTCATCGGTACCGATGGAAACCCCATGCTCGTTCCCATGACAAGTGCGATCTGCCGCTTTTCCCCGTGAATCCTTAATTCGCACCGTGGGAATTTTTCATTAGGGTGTCCGATGTAGGACCTCCGATAAATGATGGTTTTAGTAATGAAAATAAATACAAATTCACCTGGTGGGCATCCCATGTACTGACGTGGAACACCCACGTAACCTTATGGTGCCAAGAGGCGAAACCTCATAGTCTCATTTTCGCACGGTCTCGTATTCCATACGGTATTTCGGGGTTACGGTATATCACGTATGTGCTGTGTATATTTTATGTATAGGTATATGAGACATTACGGCGGTATGAAAATTTACCCCATACCAAAAACTGGCCGAACTCACCGCGAAAGTGTATCTTTCATTTTCTATTCCCCATAACCCTGCCAGGGGAGTCGAATCGGGTACCGCGAATTCGATACTTTGGGAAGGTACCTAGCCCATGGGTGGAGAAGTGCATGCATTGTAAAGAGTGAACAAAAAAGAAAGTTACAAAACGCCTTGAGAATACTTGAGACAATCACGGGGATGCTATATCGAATCACGAAGGGGCATATACAGGAGGGTATAGACTTACCCGAGTAAAAGAATATGGGACGGTGTGAGAAGTACACGAAATCAAAATCATAGCTGTGGTGAGGGTTTCGTTAAAAGAGATTTATATTAACAAAATAACATTTTATGCAAATAAGTGTATTCCCTGTCAGTGTTCGTTACGGTGTACTATAAAAATATCGTCTATTAAGTTATGAATCAAAATATTTCCAAAAAATCTTGACAAATTTTTAAAAGATTTCAAAATAAAGAATTCCCGGAAAAATGAAGAATTAGAAGAAAAAAAACAGCTTCCAAAAACCAGGTTGGAGGGAGGGCAGATGCACGCAATCAAGGGTGACTGTCTCGCGTGGACCAATGCTAGGAGCAAATGGACGGAACCCCCAAAGACTCCCTCGAGGATCGAAAATAAAAGAGAACCTGGCGTTCCCCCGGAGTTTTATCCCATACATACACGTGCATATACTAAGCCCGTCCCAGACGTAGGATATCCCGTCTAAGAAACAACCCCTTGGCAAATTTACAATTTGGCCTTCCAAGTCTCACCCCAATGTGCCCAATATGAGAGGAGATGCGTGCGTTCACGTGTTCACATATGTGTGTACGTATATGCTCGCCGCTGGGAACAGTGTATTGTTCAAAGGAGGGTGCAGCTGCTATCAGTCTTCGGGAACCCTCGCCAAGGGTTGGACACGTATGGAAGCACGGTGTGCGTGCACAAGCTTGTAGAAAACCACGTGTCGAAATAAGACTCCGAAAAATCTCCCTTACAAATTTCATCGAAAGAGAAAAATATCTTCGAATGATTTTCTCCTTTAGAATTGTATGTGTATAAATATGACGTAAATTTATTGACAAAATTAAAAGATGAGCGATGGAAATTAAAAAAAGAAGACAGAAACAGAGGGACAGACGAAGAGTGTGTCGACCACATTAACTTAATTCCTGTTCTGAGAAAGAAAGGAAACAAAAAGAGGGGAAAAACATTTTAAATAAACTTGAGAGAAAAAGATCTAAAGTAACATAATCGACAAACAAACGGAAACCATTGACGAGGATCGCATGCTAATCAATTCCGGTTCTTCTAAGTGGCTTGATGTTAGGACACCAATACATTGGCGAACTGTTATACGTTCCAAGTTTCCGGATTTCGTTTGAGAGAACTGAAATCGATTATTCATAAGAGATGCTGATTATTCCTGTTATCTGAAAAATCTAAAAAGAGAAGAAAGAAATAATAAAAAGAAAGACTGACAATGAGTCAAAGGATTAGGTCATTTAAAAGGAACAAGATCAGAATCCTGTCCAGGAATTCTAACCGAAAAAAAAGTTCCAGGAGAATCGGACATAGCAACACGTGCTACTAGAAGAGGTGCGCTCACATATGACCTTCTATATCTGAGAATCGCTTTAAATTACATATATAGGTGTGCTATATACTATACGACGTTACGTGTATGCGCCTGCTATACCACAACCCGTTATACGTCCAAGAGGCAGAGACGTGCATACTCACGTATATATGCACACGCGAGAATAGCGTCTGAATGCACATACGACAAATGTAGTCACATGTGTTTATACGTATTAAGGTAGTACAGAATAGGCATACAAAATGACTGAGAGAGATATAACATTAGAAAATTTAGAGAAGCGTCCCTAGAAGTTACGAGCCAAGCTAGATATTGTATATAACGTAAATGGAGGTCTCAGCGTCGACAAAGAGTAAGAAAAAAAAGTGAACACAAGTCCTACAATCGGCGCCAGCGATAAGACAGCATCCTTTTGATATCAATATTGAAACAGTGACTTCCGGTATGACCTACGTATCCCAAGAAACATTTCTACATACGAGTATTAATGTTGTGTTTAAAATTGTTATCAAGACTCGTGAACACTGTAGTTTCTGACAATAATAAAGCAGAAATTCTGTATTATTAACACATTGCATAACACTGAGAAAATTGGAGCATACAAAGGACACAGGATATCGCAAGGATTTTAAGGTTATGCTAATGAAATACAATGTGACTTACGCTTCAGTCGGTGGTGGAGAATAAAATGTTGAATGGTACGAGGATATATCCACGACTTTAGCTGGTAGAAGAACTCCACCCGGTATTAATTCCATCCTTGAAGGACCTGGCCGAGCAACGACGCAATCCTCGAGGACTCTTCGCGCGTGATACAGCTAGACCTTCCAGCAATGACTTATCCGAGCACAATCATTATAGCACCGAGTAAAACTCTTCACAAACACTTCCCATAATTCATTACGATCTGCCTCATGTATCCTATTGTTACTCTTTAGTCGAGCTTCTTTGACGATTTGCCGAACGTCGAATTGTATTTCTCTTGTTTTCCAAGCTTCCCGGTATCTTCCAGTGTTGCCAGTAGACAGTAGCACAATAAATTTAGTAGGATAGGAAAATAATGACCGCGAAAAACAAATACACGAGGAGAGAATCCCATGCGCAACGAGAGTGCAGAGAATTTCAATCTCTCCTGCGTGCTTGAACGCGTACATAAAATATATAACGTAGCGCGGGAAATTCTTGTAACGGTTACAATGTTTGAATGTTTGTAGGGTAAAGAGCACGTCGATATCAGTGAATTTAAATGTTTGACGTCGAGGATAATATATCAAAGAGATTTCCGGTCGCCATACTTTGTTGTCTGTTTACAAGGAAAACGCGTTTGTGTTGTTACAGAACTATCAAGAAAGGAGAAGGAAAATCATCAAGAACCCTCGACGCGCCAAACCATCCAGTACAGTGGTCGGATTCCAACTAAGGGTACCTACACCGCTTGGTCAGGGTCTAAACGAGGCGGGAAGGGCTAGGAGCAGTTAGAGTGGGGGAAGACACAGGCCTGCGTATCCCCGTGTTAGAAGGGACGAATACGAAGCTGAACGAACACCCACGGAAAGACACGAAGTTCTGGAGGGATGTTGCCGCACTGTGAAATAAAAAAGGGAGACTCCCCACCATAGCGATAGAGTCCATGGTAGGCCGACGGTATAGTGTGGTACTACACTACCACGTCTATCCTATCTGTCGAGATATTATTTCATTTAGATGTGTTCGTAGTCAGCCCGCACAGCATTTCACGGCGTCACGACACATACCGGCACATACGACTTCTTCTCCTACGTGGGAATCCATGTGGAGACAGCCGAAGAATTTCTTTTAAACTTTTATGTATAAGCCATACACAGTCCGATCGGGCGACAGGTTAACGAAGAATACTTTTTCACGGCTTTATCATATATATACGACATAACCTCAATATCTTTAGGATATTATAGAAAAATCGAGGACGTCGATGATATGCTGAATGCATATTTATAACATGTATCTGCACAATATACGTCGATACGAAATCTCTAAAGCCACCGGAAGTCCCTGTTGGGTATTGATGCAAGATGTGCCAAGTTTTACGGTACTATTGCGGTGCGGGCTTTGTTATCCTCGAAGAAAAATAATGCGAGGTTATGATTAAAAGAAAGATGAGGATCGAGTCGAGGAGGGAAGAAGGTGATTCAAAAGGATGAAAAGTAGCCCGTGTATTTGCCCGGCTGTGCGTGCGCATGGTGCCCGCGCAAAAGGCGTGAGAGTAAAGAGTAAAAGACTGATTGTGAGTAAGAAGAGTAAAAAGGTTCGTAGGAAGCTGCAAGGCCTTTCGCGGTCCATTGTCCGAATGCTGGGAACCGGTCGGTTCCATTAGAATTGTGCAAAAGAGCGCATCCGGTGAATTGACCCGCGAATTACTCGAGCATCTTTGTTTTCTCAGTCAATTTAGAGTCTTTTGAATATATGTATTGCTGAAACAATATGCAGATGATAGGCTTCTTTATATATTACACGAATATAATGGGTATATGACACGTGAATATATATGGAATATACATATGTGATCCTTGGAGAAGGCCCAAGGCGATGATTCTTCGCGTGAGAGATTTCTCTTCTAAATTCGGACTAACCCGCCAGATACTCAACGATCGAGTTTCTGCGTTAAAACATTACTATTTCATTACTCCACATTGGCCACCCGCAGAGGTCCGCACGTGGTTAGAAACGGAGTCACCCTCCTTAAGATTTAGCCCTGTCCCTTCGCTGGAAAAACTCCCTCCCACTCAGTTTCTCCTTTCCTTGACTTTACTTTTGAACGTCAAAATAAACTCAATCTCGGACCACGTGACTGTTTGTAAATATTACAAAAACGGAGCAACGCCGTGGCGTGCTTCTCTTTTATTATTACTTCCTTTTTCTCCTATTTATTTCTTACTGTGTTTCTCGTGCGGCCACCACACGGGCACGTGGGTCCATTTAAATTTTGATTGCTCAGCGATTTCCGTTCTCGAATCACGGATTGTTGATGAAATTTAAACGCTGTGTCGACTTACAGGAATGCGTCACAAAACAAACAGACAAGGTCAAAAATAAAAAAAATTTAGGCGAAATCCATCATCGGCATCTCTCGCCATATATTGAATGGACAAATCTTACTCGAAGGACAAGCGCCAGGCAACCTCCTTGGAAAAGTTGGGACAGGTTCATCTCATGGAGGTGGTAAGGTTTCACATTCCAGGTTCTCATTCATTAGCAAACGAGTGTCGTACGTCACGATAGACGTAGAAAGAGAGAAAAAGTTCCCAGATTAAAAAAAAAAAGATTAAAAATCCTATAACCCCGTAGAACGACCATCGATTCACAAGGACCGCACTTCAATCATTGATAAGCCTTCATCGCGTGGAGAACCTCTGTTCATGAGAACTCTGAACGTACTTACGTAAGAAAGCACCATAATTTCTCGAATTCTAACGCGCGGCTTCCCCGTGCCCCCACCACCGCCATAGGACCACATCTCGGACACAGGAGTATAACGAGAGAGTATGGGAACTAGTTTCACATACATGCGGATGCGTCTCTCTGTCTATGCATACATATAATACAGTATACTATATGTATATCGGCCTAGTCCTATCCTTTGCCATTGGTCCCTATCTACTTTCCTTAGAGGCGTACTCCCGTTAGCCCTTGTGGAAGAAAATCCTATGGTGATTCAACAGGATAATTGAGGAGAGAAAATTTAAAAATGTACACTTTATAACGCACCAGTCTGTATATGGTCTCACGAAAAATCTTCATATGCGGAAGAATTTATGGTTTACGTCCATAAATATAGTATGCATATGTTGTATACCGTATATGAAACTGACTTTATTATTTCATGGGAGGTTCCTCGTGTTTACGAGTTAGCGGAGCCAAGTGCTCAAGAGAGTCAAGTAGTGTTGCGTCAAGCAGATGTGGCTCTCGCGGGCGAATAAAAAAGAAAAGAAGTCTAACACGAGAGAGAAAGAAAATTTAATGCGTGTCGAACGGCGGCACGCACTAGACTTCACTAGAACAAAGAGCTGGTCAGTTAAGAACGTAAGCATCGCTCTATCCCTTCTGCGCGGGTATTATGTCATAATGCGAGAGCGAACGGTGCTTAATATCGTTTAGGGTGTTTAGTCTTTTTACATTGACCTCATAGGATCTCAAAGACTTACTTTTTGAGGTCTTGTTCAAGACGATAACTAAATCGCTAACGTTTACGGTATGTGTATTAGTAAGGAACAGTCTTGGAGCTAATTAACAGAAATTCCAAATTCATAGAAAGCACAGTAGATGTTGTTTGCGTAGTAGCAAGATGTACGTCCATGTTTCGTATGAATAATAAAATAACTATCAATGTCATTTTCGATAGTGAACGATAGATAGATCATTCTATCAATACAGCAACGGTAACATGGCGCTCGAGCAACAGTGAGGTCTATTGACAAATCTCGCTCACTTCCAGGAACAGAAAGAGTCTTTGTCCACACGAGAAAAAATTAGCAGAAGCGTTTCCTGCGTGGTAAAGGACGTGGGGACTTGGAATTCCTGCATACGATTATCATCCTTGACAGAGTGATCGTGGCGCTGCTGTAGGCAGTGTTGGTGAACGGAGACCCAGGCCCACGAGGAAGCCGTCTATGAGGACGATGTGGAAGAAAAAGTGCGGGAAGTATGAAAAAGAGAAGCCAAAAGGATTGAATGTAGAATGGAAGGAAAAAAACAACATAATAATAACAAGGGGGAAGAAGAAGATGGAGTTGAAGACTTCCTAAACATTGTTACTGCGAGGATGACCCTGCACGTTGGTATCGTCTCTATCACCCTAACCTACATTCTCTCGTTCCTTATCCGAGTCCCGTGCTTTATCTGCGCATGCGCACATCACGAATTCAATGATCTGCCCGTGAGAGAGTGCACACACGACTCTGTCTGAAGAAGAGACAGCTAGTCACCCATCCAACTAGCCAGCCATCCAACCAGGCAGCTGCCCCGTTTGAACCCTCTGTGCGTGCTTCGGGCACATATACACAAAATGTACACGTGACTATATATATATATATATATATTCTCAACATATACAATATCCGACTACACTACATACTCGCCAAGAACCAGGACCGCTCGATTGTACGTGTGCGTGCGAGTAACATGCGTCTGTTTGTCCTTCCGTCCTCACTCGGTTGCTATGCGGGACCGCGTGCTGACGTCACGTTCGTATCTTCCAAGGGGCAATTTAATATTGATAAGTGGAAGTGTTAAATTGGCGACCTCCACAGAGAGGACCGCTAGCCTCGTCAACTGGAGCACATCCTATTCCTGAGGAGGAGTTCCTGTTGATTAAATAGATATAGAAAAAAAATAGTTGCTCTAACCTCAATCTTTCAACCAATGTTATCTCTATCGAGAAACTCACGTAGAAAAATGTCGCGGTTTATACTGACATACTTCTTTCAGGGGGTACGAGTAAGATTGAAGTTGAAAACGAGGATGGTGGTTATCTTTCTGGGTAGGAATATGCTCGTTGATAGGATCCACGAGGATCGTCTATTATGCGTGTATTTTCTAACCTATGTAAACGTATACACCTGACCCTGTGCCTCTCGCATTCTCTTTTCGTATTTTCTTTATGAAGAAAGCCGACCCCTTAACGCGCACTACCTTTTCATGCTGTACGTGGACACACTATACCTCCTGGTGTTCTGTCTTCCTTGGTATCCTGGATATTGGATACACTGAGTCCATCGGGTACTTGGATTCAGAAAAAATGATCAAACTTGGGAACAACATGCACACCATATTCAAGGTGTATGATTTAGTTAGTACCCTAAGGCATAAATATAAATCAAAAAGTAAATCAACAGCGAAGCGTAGGAGAAAGTCATAAAAACAATTGTAATTATAATTTATTTTGGGCAGAAGAAATAATAACATTCCGTCAAGCCATATCATCGCACGCTATTTCTGAGCAACCTTTGGGGACAGCGAATTTGGCATTAGGCATTTAGCGAATTATTTAGATAAGGTTTACAAAAGTTTAACAGTATTGTTACCTGAAGACATCTAAGTCAATAGGAATTTAAAATGTATTTTTTTTACATAGGTAGTTCCCGAACGCCACTTCTCTCAGTAACCACCTGCCGGATTTAACGCGCCTGCAACACGTTCATACGCTTACCGCGGCGCGTTTGACAATTGCATATGCGTAAGGGGTTGTCTTACGGACAGTTTTGAAAATAAAAGAAAAATCGGAAACCCAAAAATAAGAGAAAAGAGAAAAATGGCGGGACCCGTTCTAGTCACGGTTACGGTATTCGCTCGAGACTCGCAGACGGGTCTCAAGGAGGGTCCAGGTCATTTTCTGGATCCATCCTCTATATCCGGTAAGGAATTTCATATTTTGTTCTCGTGAAATTATCTAACGTGTTTGTGCATGTCTCTATTTTATCCCTGTACCTATCAAGTAAATTTTTTTTATATTATATACCGTGTAATACGAAAAAATTTAAAGAGATAAAATACATAATATAATTATGCATACTTAAAACGATAAGTATGCAACATACAACATATATGTAATACTCAGAAGGATAAGTATGCAAAGCTGTGATTGTTAATTAGTTAGGTAGAAATCATAAGCCAGGAAAAAAAGAAAAAGTCTTACATTGTAAAATAAAAGAATACTTTAGGACAAGATACATTACGGTATTCTAGGAAACGTATATTGGTGGAATGGACCACTCACCGAATTAGGTAAAACTGCATTGCGATCAGCAAGACATTATTTTGTCCTTGTTTTCTGGGGGTCTCAATATATGGACTCGTGGTTTGCCGCTCGTTGTTGTCCTGCCGGTAGAGTACAGTATGCAGTAGCAGTTGCAGCCGTAGCAGCATCAGACTTTGGCGGGATAACGATAAGCAATTTTCCCAAGATGGCTGAGACTCACCCTTCGTCACGTTCTGGAATCACTATTTTCGTGCTATTTCCTACGTCCATTGGGAACAACGTCGTGATTATCGCGGACGTCCTTCACCGACACAGCACGAATAATTTGTAAACGATACTAAATTTCGCATCGATGTTATTAAAGCTTGTATAATTAAATTCTCTTTGGAGCTTGCTAAGCGAGTGTCGCCGATTTGTTTACACAAAGGATATTTCTATTCTCCGCGTGACAGTGTACCGGCAGCCGGAGCTAATTTTTGCGAACATCGCATAGGGGTATATACTGGAGACATCTATTTGGTCGCAGTGTAACTGCAAGAGGCAAGGGTCATGAATAACTATCGACACCGGGTATATGTTTCCAAGTGCGTTACCAGTTGTAGTTTATAAGAATTGAGCAACAAGCATTCAATGAAATCTGTCGAAGGAAATATGGGGCTTCAGAGCCTTAGTATGGACAAAAACCAGACTTCTTATATACATCGATATTATACTTCAGAGGCTCGTGTTGTGTTGCATTGGAAAAGTTTCAGAGATTAGCTGATAGATCGTACTATTTCTGTCAAGTTTCTGGCTTCTGTAATAAATACATCATCCTGTTATATTAAATTATTTATTAATTTTAAAATTCAATTTTGTATGAAGTACTCGGTAGTTCTAATCAGTTTGGCTAAATGTTACGGCTAAAAGGGTATCCTGGTTCCAAATAATTTCACTTCGTGCATTGTTGGTCACCGCAGTTTTCAAAACCAACGATAGAGCATGATTGGACCATATTTATGAACACCACATAAATTTTGCCAATAGAAACTTACGTTAGGGACACTTATTAGCTAGAGTGATAAGGTGTCAAAAAGTGAACGATGGCGGCTAAGCCGTTTTGGCATGTTATGGAATGTCAATCGGAAGAGAAAATTCATAAATAGTGGTAAGACGAAAGTGTTTTCGTGTTCAGCAATGGCCACTAAAGAAACTGTCAGTGTCGGTGATGGCATTGCCGAACCAGGAATTGAACCTGGAGCATCGGCTGAGACTATGCTGGTTACCACTGACAGCTTTGAGGAATATGAACAGGAAATGAGTAGCAGTATAGATGACAAGCATATGAAGGAGAGCACGACAAGTACGATTTCAGAAATACAAGAGGAAGTTCAAGACATTCCTGTAACACCTACGCCAACGAGTCCTGTGGATCTTAAGAAGGTTGCATCACCCGATGATCCTGAGTTGGTACGTTGCATAACCTCTGTCTTTATACTTGGAATGAGTTTTCACTTTTTAAAAAAATTACTTGAGGATTTTGACACTCATTAGTTACTGTGACACAATGTGCCAAGGGTCGCAAAGTCATCGATGAATCATTATTATAACACACTTTTAAACTACTTGGTTTAATTTTATTATACGTGTTATTTTAATATCTACTTTATTTTGAACTTGCAGTTTCAAGATCTATATACATTGATAAACTTGTTGTTTGGTTTAACAAAAAATATATTAGTATAGCTAAATATTACACACATTATTTGTTTGTCTGTAAACAACCTGTTATGTTTGTAGCATACTATATTGAGACACAGCAGTCCAAAATTAGTGTCTAAGATAATTTCTTAATAATGTGATTCTCTTGCTCTGGTTTTCTAGGAGGATATTTCTTATCAGTTTGGTCAGACTAGCTTGGATGTTGATCCACTGAGAAGCAAAGCATGGTTAGCACAGAAGAAACATGTTTTTGTTTTAAGTCAAGCTGGGAAACCTATATATTCTAGACATAGTTCGGAAGATAAACTAGTTACTGTTATGGGAGTTATGCAGGCGTTAGTATCATTTGTCCAGGACGGCAATGACATGATAAGATCTGTGCACGCAGGCGATACAAATTTCGTTTTTGTTGTAAAAGGACCACTAATTTTAGTGTCTGTATCCAAAACATTGGAAAGCGTACCACAACTTGTATTACAGTTGACGTATGTACACCTTTTCACTTTCTCCAACATATTCTAGCTACAACACTTTTTCAGTATTGTAACTTATTTCCATAAATATTTACAGATATGTATATAACCAAATCCTCTCCGTTTTAACGCAGTCACAGTTAACAAGAGTTTACGATCAGAGAAGAAACTTTGACTTGCGAAGGTTGTTAACTGGCAGTGAAAGACTGATAGATCACTTGTTGAACTTTATGGATCGAGAGCCAGCATTCTTTCTAGGTGCTGTTAAGTGTTTGCCTCTCTTGCCTTCAATGAGGGATTCCATTACACAAACAATTGTTCAAACTTGTGGTAAAATTAAGGTAAATCGTGTTCAAAAATGTATTCATACAGATAACTGTATTCTCCTAAAACAAGCTTCAAATGCAACGACTTTTGGACATGAAAAAATATGTTGAACGTTTTCAGAATCTTGTGTTTGCGATACTTCTAGCTAACAATCAATTGGTAACTTTAGTCAGAATGAAGAAATATTTTATACATCCGGCAGATTTGCACTTAATTCAAAATTTGGTCGATAGTTCGGAATCATTTAAGAGTGCTGAAAGCTGGACACCAATATGTTTACCAAAGTTTGATTCTAATGGTTTTATGCATGGTCATGTGTCATATCTGGCGGAAGATTGCCAGGCCTGTTTATTGTTGCTCACTGTTGATAGAGATGTATTTTTTACACTCTCTGACGCTAAACAAGTAAGTCTCAAAATAGGACTCTGTATGCACAGTCTTCAAAATATTATTAAAGCTATCGCATACGTTGGATCTACAAGCACTTGCATCTGAGTAAAGAAATTACTTGTCTGCAGAAAATAGTGGAAAAGTTGCGCAGAACAAATTGTTTAGAAGCCATAAACGAGTCTATGAACAAAACGTCTGTAACTACCGGTGAAATTGGCTTGCCTGAAATGAGGCACGTTTTGTACAAGTGTAGGAGTACAGCGCAATTTTGGAGCCCTGGCTTCCAATCACCCTACACCACTGATGAAGAAGTTGAGAGGTAATTGAAACACTACAGTAAAAGAATACGCATAGTTTTTAAAAGTTTTAGAATCAATGACTTTTTAATTTTAGATTACTTGGATTATACCAGTGTCTACATCATAGACTGCATGCACCTAGTCGACCGTTGAAATTAATATTCCAACAGTTAGATAAGGAAACTATGTTAGCATGGGTAAGCTAATAGTTGAATTCTATTCCAAATTCAGTAGAATTTCATTCATCATGAAAATTCTAATACTATTAGCATATATGTATATAATGTCGATGTGTAACTTTAATTTCAGGTGACCTCCGGATTCGAACTATATGTAACGTTTGAGCCTCTGGTGACAAAACCAGATGCTATAAATTCTGTAAGCAAATTGTTGAAGTGGATAAAGAAAGAGGAAGAAAGATTATTTATTTTGAATTCACCGACATTCTAACGTTTATATGAATATAAAAGAAAATACTCGTCCAATAATACGATCAGCCTTGTTCGCGCTCTCGAAACCGTATTAATGTATGCAACGTTGATAAAGGCAATTGAACAAATGTATACGTTGTGTACAACATGTAAAAGAATTAATCAGATGTTAGGGAGACTTAGAAATGCTAGAATTATACTATAACAGAGGTCAGTCCTCTATAACTGGCAACAGCATCATACAAATAGGTAATACCCAAGTGTTAAATTGAATAACTCAGAATCTGTATTTAGAAGGCAAAACTATTAATACCGTATTTTCGAAGTATCATCAACAAATAGATCATTTTTATGGAAGGAAATTTTTTCTATGGAATTGTCACTAGAATATTTTATGTACGCATGTACATCATACTTTGCTCACTATTTTTAATTATTAAAGGAGCTCAGATTTTTAGCCAAGCGAATCGTGTACTTTCATCTGCGCTTTTCGTTGAAGTTGCCCTTATACATTCCACAATTGTGTATACCGCTGAAGTCAAAGGCGCAGAAAGAAGTATCAACTTTGCTTCAAGAATTCGAGCCCGATTTATTATTGTCATACATAAATTAAAATGGAACGTATAAAGATATAAATATTACAAAACGTCATGGATGCAATGAAAAACAATTGTATTTCTAGATAGGCTATGATATTTTCAAAGTATTTTATTATGAGCAGCTTAAAAGTACCGCTATTATGTTGAAAATCTGTACTTTGAAATGTAAAAATGTTATGTATACGTGTCTGAAAAATTTAAATAAAAAACTTCCTTGCTATCGTAAAATAAGTAAATGTGAAACAGATTTTCAATATAATGCTAGTATTTATAATGCTAAAATTGTTATAACGTATCCTTCTTGGGTTAACGCACTGATTCTAGAAGATAATGATAGTCAATGCATTATCCGGAATCCATGTTCATACTCATTCACAGTGTACGGGTATGCTACTAAGTAGCATTTATATTAATAAATATGATTTTAATATTTGTATGTAATAATCATTTGCATCATCGCAATACTGTCACCTAAAATTTGTAGATGCGTCAAGTAATTCTCATACAATTTTATTTTTTTTACACAATTTACATTAAACGGAAAAATTCTGGAATATCATTTTCAGGGCCCATAAAATTGAATACAGGGTTCAATACCGCGCTCTGTCACGGTCTCGTCTTCGATCACGATCTCTGTCTCGATCTCTATCGCGGTCATCTCTACGATGTCGATCCTTATCCCTGTCTTTGTCTTTGTGGGAGGACGAATGTATTTTTGGTGATTTACTACGTTTCCTATCTCGCCTGTCTCTGTCACGATCTCGGCTTCTAGATCTTTGTTTTTCTCTGTCGGATTTCTTTTCGGAGCGAGAATGTCTCTTTTCACGGTCTCTGTGACGTTCCCTTTCCCTTTCATAATCATCAGGTCGTTTACGTATATCCTCTTTAATTGGTGGGATTTCTTCATCTTCTGAAGACTCCATTCCCTCATCCATATCATCCTCCAATGCTGAGACTTTAGCTTCTAAAAGTATAAGAAGTACATTTGAGTATTTGTATTATTACATTTAATTTCAAAAGGGATTTCATAATAGTTATCTTTCATTGTACAAATAATTACCTAATTCATTATTTTCTTCTAAAACATGACGCTTTTGTATCCTTGGTAATATCACGTCACATGATCTTTCTTCTCTTAGAAGTTCATCGATGAACTCATCCATGTGAACCAATTCAAATTGACCTTGTTTATTTTGCCTTCTTAGTTTTCTATTATCATTAAACAATGGTTCCAGGTATTTGTAACAATCCAAAGACGTTCCTGTTAGCCTCATGTACAATGCCCCAAGTGCTCTGACGTACTTAAATTCCTCATTCTTTATGAATTCCACTATGATGTCTTTTTCAGGTTGAATTTGTAACATCTTTAGTATAAGACAAAGAAATGGTGTTGGTTTTACATTACCTCCAAATACGCCTCCAATGAATCTGTACATAAATACGGAAATATATATCTAATTTTGACATTGTCTACTATAGGTTATTTTCAGCATGCAAAATCTTTAATTAATCACTGAATTTGAATTACACAGTGCAAGGAAAAATGATTAATACACAAACAGCCAAATTCTTTACTTTATTAATATTATTTTCAAGCTATTGTGTTTCTAGAACTGATCATAAAAATTAATAGAAAATAAATGTTTTGGAACAATGTCCAAGTATAACTATGCAAACCTCAATTCCATGGCTTTGTCGACGAGGAGTTCTGCTGTTAATGCAAAACATTCTTCTTTCCAATATTTCGAATCGTATATACGAGATCTTATGATTTTTTCCACTAAATACTGTGGATTTGTCCCGCGAATGGATTTAGCGTCTTTTACCGTGCGGTTCGCCATTTCTGAGATCGCCGGAACTGAAGGTAAAAATGTAGGGATCTAATTAACCAGCAAATGCTGGCCAACGTAATAAACTACTAACTAGGGGTGAAAATAAAAAATTACAGTTATATATGTAAATTATATTAGGAAAATATAATTTATCGCTTCAAATTATCAGGAAAGAACATTTCTATACCAATAATATTTTTTAAACAAAATCTTGTCACATTTCCTTATTTTCCATAAACATTATTTGTAAATTCTAAAGGTCACTGATTTAATTTCCGATTTGTAATCGCAGAATAAACTCGGGCGCAAAAAGAAAGTTCAAAAAGTCCAGATAAACGTAAGGAAAATATCAATCATTCCCCTACTTTCAGCTCAACAACAGATTTCGCGTTGGAGTATCGCAAAAAATGCAGCACACGCACATTTCTCAAATTTCTAGATCGCTGAGCACATTCGTATGGATATATGTCAATCCTCACGTGGAATACGTGCGAGAGTTTATATCAGGAACATTCATCCTAATTTATAATTATCTCCATACACAATAAGAACATCCTTTCTCCCGTGTCTTTGCACAGATAGTAATTAGTTTGTCTACATTTAACATGACGTTAATTCAATTAAAAAAATGTATTAAATTACAGAAAAAATATAACGATATATCGTAAGAAAAGTGAACAACTTTTTAAAACAATGTGAAAAAAACACTGAAAAAAAGCACTATTTGTAGAAAGAGAAAACTATGTGCGCAAATAATTTGATGATTGTTTCTCATCCACAATCGGTTACAAAACTAATACATTCATAAAGAGAAATCAGAAAACTGATAGAAGCCTAAAATAAGAAGTAGCATCACTTTGGAATATTTTGACCATCTATGCATTCCCAGCAGTGTTGTTATGTATGTATAGTATCATACTGGTATAGTCGTTACAGACTGTGTTAACTTGTGTCGCCGTCTAAGCCGGAGTCCAACGACGTGTATTATAATAAACATAGCATCCCTACTCCGACTGCCATGCCTTTCCCTGGCAAGTTACTTTGAGGCCCACAAGGCCCCATTCAGTAGACTGTCTCACCTGGCAACCTTACCTCACCCGGGCAGCCATCTTGATATCGCCGTGCTTTAAGTGCCCTCCTTAAAGTGCATATTCTGTTAGGAAAACAACGCGTGCAGTTTTGCCAGAGATTGTACAGAATAATGAGCTTGGTGCATTAGGCTGCAGTTTCAGTGCATCGCGAGGACCAGCAAGAACCGACGTGACGCGCAACGTTCGCAGTTATACCAGTGGATTTTAATTAAAATAATTAATACAGTTATATTTCTCTGGAATAAACAAAGTTTCCGCTTGATTATTGAAAGTGTCTTGATATTTTTGATTACCTCCGTCATACTGGCATCAGGAAAACGGAACGAACTGTTGCATTGTACTGGGAGTTTTCGTTGTTTGATTATTCACGGGAATTTTGAAATACAGAATTTTATAACGTGCTAGAAAGTTTGTGGTGAATTTTTCAGTGATGATGAATTTGGTTGGGAGGCGATGATATTTTCTTGTGCTATGAAGATCGTTTGATCTCTTTACAGTGTTCTTGTGCATGCCATATGTCAGTGCTCAAATAAATGTTATGATATATTTAGCTGAGTGAAATTACTTGGGAATATATCATACCTGTGAAGATTTCGTGATTTGTAAGGAGTTGGGAAATGCCAAGGGAGACTCGTTGATTAAGTACAAAAGGATCCTAAGGTGAGCATATCTTCAGATAAATAAGGTATACCGGATGTTTCGTATAATAATTAAGGATATGTAATTAACTCTGCATTGCATCAGGTTTTTGAAGGCATCGCTATTTATAATGAAACGAAACGCGTTAACTTCGCAATCGCCACATCGACGCAATATATGAATGTTATGATTTCGGGAAAGTGTAAAATTATAGTTTCAACATTCCTTTTACTTCTGCTTTGGAGAGGCCCGAGATAAAAAAATATATAGTTCCTTATACGAAACACAGCTTTTTGATTAAAAGCTAATTTCATATTACTTCATTGTCTGATGAGAAATCGAGGGATTTTTATCAGACAATAAAATTTCGCCATAATCCTTGAATAAGAACTGCTATAACAGCGTGAAAACGTCCTTCTGTTTCTTAGCTCTTTGAACTCAAGCAAGATGGGGTCAAAAATTGAGTACGTCGAGTCGTCCCACATGTATGCGACTAATTACATACGTAATTCAAAAGCTATTGGGGTCCTATGGGGAATTTTCACCATATGTTACGCCATAATCGGCGTAGTAGCCTTCGTGACTCCGGAATGGTTAGGAGATTTGGAGCATGAAAATCCTGGAAGGTTTGGACTTTGGACGCGATGCAGTTACGGTGGAAATGGTAAAGTATTAAAGCAGATTGATTAAAAAAAAAGATATTGTAAAGATATATTACGATATCTTTATTCATTAGGAATTATGCTTTTATCGAAACATATCTTTTCCAGGTGAACTCGGAGAGGAATGCATAGGTCGTCTAGACGATCTATCTACTATTGCCAGTATTCCTTTCAGAATAAGTACCATTCTAGTAGGTGTGGCAGTCATTATAGCTTTACTGGCCATTTGTGCGATGCTGTTATTCTTTTTCTGTCAGAGCACAACAGTATTTTACATATGCGGTTGGATGCATCTAATATCCGGTAAGAATTTAAATAATTTCCCATTTCACTATCTATCACTGTAATATCATTTTAAATCAAGAACAAAGAGACGGCTGGGTCTATAAATGTAGGAAAAACAAAGAAAGTGTATATAAATATTCACACAAGAACCCAAGATGCATTGGTGCACTCGTGCTGAGGTAAAGAGCGTAAAACATGGTTTTAGAAAGTATATCGTACCCGAGTAACGTCACAGTCCATTACAGTCCTGCAATTCCGTAACGCTTTATCGTCACAACATAATTGCAAATTGCGTTGATGTACAGGAAATGATGCAACCTTTCCATTTAGCATGCTCCCATTGTCGTTAATATCGTGTCAGTAAATCTGACAATGGCACAAATGACTCTCGTCTTTCATTAAGCGTTTTTTTTTCTTTCACTCAGCACCATCGCTTATCCAGTGACAAACATGAGGTCAGGTTTCTACAGCAGAAACTTTAGACTATTCTCTCTCCGTATTTCGTTAACACTTGTTAATTATAACCACGACGATCTTCAACGTAACAGCGGCCATTATTTTTCAAGAATCCCATGTCATACGCACTCACATTGTTTAGTCAACCGATACGCTTTTTCCACTAGACTCATTCCGCAACAATGAATCAAGTGAGACATAGACCATTACGAATCACGTACAGCCGTGGTTTTCAAGTCAAAGACCGAGACGATTATTTCTGAAGTATCATTTCATACACGGAACCGCATATAACAACTTTATGCACAGGGTGCACTGAATCGATTAATGCTATACTTGTTAAATAAATATAATTAGGATGCGTCGATCCTCGAACATTGTTACTTAAAATTACTCAATTCCAATTATAATTAAATGCCGCTAGTCTGAAACTTTTAAAAGTATAATTGAACTTTGCAAGACATATTAAGTCATTCAAATGATATTTCGTGAAACAACCTGTATACTTATCCTACTTGACCCACCAGGTTATTCGCGGACAGCCAATTCCTTAGCAATGACTCGGAAACGAGTTCGCAACTGGAAGATGAGTACTTACGGCTGTCGCGTCGTGTGTACCTACCTTTAAGATAGTATCGTTGGGTATTTACAGGATTCTATATACGCCGTAGGAACGATATGTGGAATAGACCGTTATAATGTATAATACCCTGCAAGGTACCGTTGGCCGACGCCTTTATTATTGACTCCGACAATCTTGAGATGCTTTATTTAAAAATATTATCCATCCTTTTGATTTCTGCTGAATAAATGATTGAAGCATCGGTATAGAATTTTCTAAGAATCTTTGTAATCTTGGTATTGGTTTTTTTCTTCTTAATACTTCCAGTATAACTGTATCTTGTACTCTATCACTATTAACTACCAAGATGTTTTTTATGTCTGTTAGATATTTTACCGTTTATTAATCAACTGTAGAAAATTACAAGAAAAATTTCTGTGGCACTGTACCTCTACGTACTAACTGTGTAGGGTACCGTTGACCGTGTTATGGCGCACTGTCGTGGATGGCTTGAGCCAAGACTAATTATTCTCTGTGTAACCCGAGTGCAAATTACATTGCAACTTTGCTTGAAAATTGGCGAACTTTCCACGGTTGTCACGTGACAGTGGCAACGACTGAACAAATATCGCACTTTTCTGCTCTTTTTTGATATGCCTTCGGTACGTTGCTCAAAAATAATGTAATTAAGATTCATATATAAAAATTTCATTTTCTATTGATAATATTTACCACCGGTCAGACCTTTATTTGTTTAATTTAGGTGTTTTGATTCGATCGGCAATCAAGGGAAAAGTATCGAATCGCCAATCTTCATGACTTTGCTGAATTCAGTCTAGCATGTCGTTTCTACGCAGACAGTGAAAGTTAGCGGTTGAATCGTGAAGATCGGAATCTAAGTCTCAATGCGAAGCTAAAACGTTTTGCTACAGGATGAGGCGTTACGCTTCATCCCCGATCGGAAGCAGTGAGGAGACTTCGATTTCAACCTTTCTCTCATCCAGACCATCTCTCTCGAATAGACCTCTGTCTTTTTGATCTTCGCGATCGTTGAATGAACTTACGTGATATTTAAATGCCGATTTAATCCTCGCTGCTAACGCTTTCTCAAAGAAGCCTTTACCTGTATTATGTCCCGGAAATATGAGAGTCGTCAGGTGATTATCAACCGTTGGCAACATTTCCGGAAATTTCGACATATTATATAGAAATCGTCCTCCGTTTTTATATATGCTTTATCTTAATGTCTACCTGCATGCTGGTGCTGTAAAAGACAGGCCACTCTTTGAGAAATAATATCCTGAGTTCCTTTCACTACCGACCTCGCCTTGCCTCCACAGGACAAACTGGTATCCCGCCTATCTAAATGCCTGCGAGTGTTATGCATTTTTACATGTTTCTTACTGCTGGGAGATATATCATAACTTTCTGAAATACCAAAAAAAACCGTGAGCTCTGGGATAGAAGGAATTTATTAAATTTAGGTTGAAAGTTTTATGAGATTTTTTTTAAGGATTTTACTGAGCTAGATAAAATATGTGAGAATAAGGAAGTGTGGAGATACTACAGATCTTGAGTCAGACTAGTAGATGCTTTGGTCAATTAGCGTTTTTTTTTAAACGGACCTTGATGGTACATTTTTATGGATGGTTAAGCAGTTTTTCCATTGCTGTATACCTATAGTTGCACTTAGTGTAAGAGAATAAGTAATCTTAGGAATTAGTCATGCATTTCTTATATTATAAATTTAATTTGTTAATTTTAATTGTCATTGTTGTTGTAGCTATATCTATGGCGGGTGGAGTCTGTATTTATCCACTTGGATGGGATTCGCCATTGATCCGTGGAGTCTGCGGCGCTTCGGCATCCAGGTAACGAAATTTTTCTTTGGCAGTTTCTTTAAAGAATTTTTTGGTTTTGTCTCTTCAATGGGAAAAGTGTTCGATATTGCTATTAAAAGTAGATATAGTTTCTCTATCGCCCTACTTATTTGTCCTTTGAACAGTGTTCGTAATAAATTTTTACATTTTCTTAACAACAGATACAATCCTGGTGCCTGTGCCGTAAGGTGGGCCATACCATTGGCTGCTATTGCTTCCCTGGATGCTGCGACCTTGGCAGTCCTTGCTTTCATCTTGGCCTCAAGACACGTGAGACTTCAAGCAGAGCCTTTCAACAATGGGTCCTTGTACAAAGGTAATGCTCTATTTAGGTTTATTTATATCACGGTATGATCCGATATCAACAGCCTGAATTTGGAGATAATATTGTTTAATGTTTTATGTGTTTATCTTTATTTTTTTTTTTCAGGCGAAGTAAATCCTGGTTATGTTAACGAAGCTCAGAGCGTTGCTGGATCAAGGAAATCTTTATCCTTGAGACCTGTTCTTTTGGTAGCACCACCGGAACAGGACCGCTACAGTGAACTCTCCAGAGCTAAGTCCCACTCTCACCATAGTCTTTATTCTCCAGCGCCGTCGCATCCGGTTCACACGATGTCGACAAACACTTTAAGTCATTCTCAGCATAATTTTCAACTTTGATTTTATTGACTGAAGCAGATTTAACAGTTTCGGCTCCGGTTAATAAGTCATCGGTGCCTTTATGCATTTTTATACGAGTTGTTGACTGACAATCGTTTCCGCTCGTTAAGTTGATCGATCGTTTACATGATCTGTTGGATTGATCTTTATTGTTTCACATTGGAGAGTTAGTAAACGAATTTGGTACAGTCGTATTTTGTGCCTTTACTCGAAATTCGTATATATCGTAATATATTATACGTATATATATATTATAGTCTTCTCATGAACAAATTTTCAAGGGGCCATCTTGCTATGACGTTCAGTGTAAAAGAATCCCCTGGACCTTAGATTTTACTCGTAGATTGACTAATACCAATAGCTACGTGTTATCCTATGTATGCTAATGAACATTACCAGTTAGTTTAATTGTGCGAATGACAGGTAATAATTTTTATAAACATTTAAACCGTATACTTAAAATTGCGTTTAGTTTTTAAATGCAAAAGTGGAGTATGCATAACGTGTTACGTATGCTATATAGTATATATATAATTTCTATACTTACTTAAATTTAAATAATATACTCGAGTATGTATCTAATGCTACTGGTCAGTTGTTAGTAACAATGACAGTTAAGACTCTTAATCTTTGTAACATGATTTTATATATCGAGCCATGAGAAATACAAATATCAAATGATTACGAAGTCAATGAATATTTATAACAAAGTTACACTACTCAATATTTAACAAAAATTATTCGTTTCGCTAGTGCTAAGACTCTGTGTAGACAGTCAACGATTTCCCTTAAAAAGAATGCAGCTAAAAAAGTGCATTGAACAAACACTAAGTTGAGTAACGAACCTTAACAACTTAAATATCTTAAATTTCTTTCACAGTATTCCTTAGATTTCTAAAGACACTACCTGTTTCATAAAATTACCTAAAATTCCAACCGCCTTTCTTCTAGATTCAAAGGCACAAAAACATGGTCATTTCTTTCCTGGAATCTCTTCTCTCCTCTCATACAGATAATGCGGTACTTACCTTTAACATTGTTAAAAAAATTCAACGATCACAAGAAAAGTTTCAATGAAGCCACAATGATTTGTAATTAAATAGAATTATTTTGCAGGAAGAATTACGTAGTAAAAAGAGAAATTCGTTTGGTACTAATTAATTGCTTTTCAAAAATATCATCATTCATTTTTGTGGTTGTAGAATTTACTGAAGGTGCGATATTGCAAAGTTGTATTGCTCTTTAATTAAGTGCTAATGAATCTTTACGTAGGTTGTGTAACTGTGGCTTCCTTGGTGTGCATTCAAAGTTTTCAAATGTAAATTCTGTAATGTTCAGACTTGCGTATTGTAAAATGTAAGGAACTTGGACTCTAATAATTGTGCAATTTTTGCGACGCATCGCACGTGTTAAAATAATAATCGCCGTGTGCAAACAGTACTGGGTGTCGACTCACCTTTGCATTGCGAAATTTTACTACGCACTGCATTATGAGAAATGTTTCAATGCAAGTACAATATTTGCATCCAATCAAGCCGCAAATTCTGTTTACCATGCAGGAAAATTGTGATTTAAATTTTTTTTTCATGTTGACATAACTGTCTACTACGCACATCCGAGAAACAATTGCATAATTACATAAGGCAATACATAGAAAAATACTAATATCGAATACTAGTTTTGAAATGAGCGCCATAGAAATGCAGCTAATTAGTTTTATGGAAATGTTGTACAGAAAAAGTTTTTTTTTTCTTACAGTTTCTTAGATTTCTGCAAAGAAAAATAGCTCAAATTGCAAATTTGCAACTTCAATATATCTCGGTACATGACTTTTTCATTAAAAGGATGGACGGTCAAAGAATTCGTACTCTAACGTGTAACAAATGCACACGTAACATTTTGACTAGTATATTTAATGATATGATACAGTACAATTTGATTATCAGTTATTTTATACTTATCTACTCGAATGGCTGTCAGCTAAGGTAAACGTAAGTCAAAAAAGTCATTGACACAAAGATACGCGCCAAATTCACCTATATGCACTCGCAAAAGCAACCGTATCGTATAATTAATTTAACATTTGGTGATAATCAGTGCCAATGACTTTAATGGCCCACGAAAACTTCACATTGTGACAATGCTTGTAGTACAGGACTATTCTATTGAAATTATTAGCATAAGTAACAAGTTCTGCGCTTTTGGCGATCAGCATCAAGAATACTCGAAGAATTGTACCATCGAAATTTTCCATTTATCAATTTTTCTCCAAGTTACTCAACATGGGAATCATCCGAATGACGTTATCGTCTTAAAATAGTCATGGAACTCGAGCCTGCCGTAAAGGAGTATACAATTTTCCATATGTTCCCAGCAATGTAAAGATAATTCCGCGCTTAGTGATAAATTCACACAAGGTTCCCGCAGCAGCCATAAATTTATAGCATGGTAACGTAAAGCCACAATTACCATTGGTAAAAGAACATTATTAGTGAGCAGTAAACGAATACTCAGCTTCTGCAGAATAAAAAATACGTAAGTCACCAAGTTCATTCGCCAAAGAAAACACAGAATTGTCACCTCCTGCACTTCATAGTGCTTAATCCTACAATAAATACCTTTCAACGTAGACGTCAAGCTACCAACTAGAACTGTCCATCTTGTATAACACATTTTACAACGAATCTAAGAAAGACCCGGAATACAAGATTTACGCCTGAGTAAAAGACACCGTTTCATTAAGTTTTCCACTGACTGTACATCTGCACGTTATTTCTCTAGAGTGCCGCCGCCTAGCGGCGAAATTCCGAACTGATACAGCCAGCAAAACTCGCGAAGGAGTAATAAAGATGCACTTAACCCATTTCTACAGCGGCATAGGAATCCGATAAGAAGATTGCTTCATTAGAGCTGGATGCCTCGCGGTCTCCAGCGAGCAGAATGGCTGCGTCGCGGTGCCGCAGCACGGAAGAACGAGAGGCCGGTAGAAGGGGGGAAAAAAAAAAAAAAAAAAAAAAAAAAAAAAAAAAGAAAAGCGAGTACCGAGGATAATGTAATTTCAGTGGCTAATGAATTCGACCTTCTATCTGTTTAATGAGTTCGTTTAGCTTACGGAAACGAGGACTTTTATCGGTATCTTTTATTCCATGCGTAACGTTCGTATTCCCGCGAAACCCCGGCATTTAAATAGGTACGACGAATATAGCCTGAGCTCAACCGGCGTCGCTATTAAATCGCGAGTGTTTATAGTGCATTAATTAGTTTGGGATGAGAAAAGGGATAAAAACGTTTACAACGTTGTAAATGCACGAGACTATCCCGTCAGCCGTCCGTACTTGGATTTGCCTTTGCGACAAGCGGCTAACTCGTCTTCCTTCATTCTCATTTTTCTCTCTCTCTTCCGTTTCACGTCATTACACGTACACGATGGCCCGCCTATGAAACTCTTCGGAAGCGTTTATGGCTTTATTACGTCGGCATTCCGTTTGCCAGTGCTTCTTCTTTACATCCGTCGCGAATTCTTCGACTTTTGCGCACAACGATTCTATCGTGCAGACTGTCGTAATTGAATCGCGAATTCCATCCACGCGATTTGGTTGATTGCTCATTCAAATTTCTCTTTTCCACTTGTTGCACCGTCCGTTGCACTTTGCAAGAGAATATTATGACAATAGCGTGGACTGAATGGCTCTGAGTATCTTTCACGCGGATATTGATTTTTAAAATAATTTAATTAGCTAAAAGTTAAATTATCGTTATCCTAAAGACAATTTACAACGCTATCGACGATCGCAACTCTGAGCGACAATACGATCAATCGTAACACACAGATTTCTTAGGTCTCTTTGTTCAGAATAATGCCGCAGGGTTGTACCACGCCAGTGTTCGCCAATCTTGGCCTCTTTGCGGCCCGTTTATTTTCGTCCTTTTTAAGGAGCTCCTCTATGGAGTAAGGATTTCTTTTCCTCTGAGGCTGTGCCTGCCCATTATCTTGTCCTGGCTCGTTCGTCAAGTTCCGATCGCTTCCAGCTTCAAGAATTCTCTGTGATACAGAATTCTGACTCGCAGTACCCTCCACGCTCGATGGGCTCTGCCGTGAATTTTCAAAATTCCCTGCGCAGTTCGGCGTCCCATGCCTGACGAAAGCGCTCCGATCGCTACCGATTTTCTGCCCCAATTCCAGGATAATCGGTGAGTTTTGAAAAGACTTATAATTTCCTTGGGATTCGGTGTTCTCGTCCAGATCGCTCTTATCCAGTGAATCGTCACTTCCGGCCATTGAACTGGAACTTGACTTGAGGTCGACTTGATTTTGACTCCCTTGTTGCGCGGAAAGACGTTCGGCATCCAAAGATCTGAAAGGAATAATTTTTTAATTTATTAATTTAATAACCAGCCAAGGACTTATCTCCCGACGTAAACACTTCATCGCGATAAAACTTTTCCTCGTCCTTGATCCTGACGTGTTAATACGATAATTAGTAGACAATTAGCTCTGCTCCCTCGATAGAATGTCGATTATGCACTTACGTGAATGACTGCATTCCGTGATGCAAGTGCAAAGTCGTCGCTTGATACAAAGATGAGTAAAAACTCGGATTCCAAGTTGGCGCACTCGTGCCACCGGAAGTTGTCGAAATATGCAAGGGTCCCAAAGCTCCTGGATAGAATAATTGATAATCCGTTCTCATCAAGGCATCTGTACGGGAAAACAAAAAAGAAAGCAGAAGCATAATGTAAAATCAACCTGAGCGAAGCATAGATCTTACAAAACGATATTAAAAGTCAGTCAAACGTCCGACAATAAACGCTACATGCAAATTAGACGTGATCCGGCAACGAGAAGCACTTTCGTTCAGCAGAATTATTGCTCAGTCAAATTGGGTGGATCACGCCAAGCTTCGAGAAATCATTTACATTTTTTTCGATTCGACCGCTTCGCGTGCCGCGTTCAGCGATCGCTGACGAGTCAATCTTGAGCCGGGATACGCTAACTTTTTTGATAGATAATAAAAATACTAAAAATAGATTTTATTGGGGACAGGTGTATAAAAAATTATTTGATCAACCACAATTATACCTATACGTATAAGAAGGAAGACTGAAGTGATTTTTTTTTTGTAAAAATATTTTTCCAATTTACCTCTGGTTCCCACGTTGGTAGGTATCTGCCCCTGATAACTGCTCGAAGTACTACCCTCGATAGCAGGGTGCTCCGTATGTAATCCACCCCCCCTAAGAATCCTGTTGACCGACGATACCGACGGCAAACTCTGCGGATCGCAAGCTCCCTGCCGTGCAAGCTGCTCCCGTATTTCCCAAGCGAACATGGTGGGCTGCTCCTGCTTCATACGTAGAATCTTCTTAACGACCGTCGGCGTAGCTACTTGCTGCAACAGCAAAGCTCGCGGGTTATTCTAAAACGTAAAATCAAAATATCCACCGATGAGAAATTACGTTAATGAAAATTTGGATCTAACGATGCCATTATCCGTACGAACAGTTGTCTTCGCGATATTTCAAATATTGACAGCCAAGGGTACGATCTTAACCTACGATAACGTCGCTCTAGTCCAATTCCATATTCAATGACCATTGATCATCGTATTATCTAGAGTGTACTGCACGTCCGCAGGACTTACTAACGGCACGTCACTTCCGTTGAAAAAAAAATGAACACACGAATCTAGCAATTACGGTACACCGCGTGCAAGGGAAATGCTCGGTGAACTCGAGAATCCGTCGCGTTCAACGGATCCTTGATATCGTTGATCGAAGCCAAACCCTTTGTGTTCGCAAAGATACAAAAGTTAGCGCGATGCTCTGTCGGTCGGTGGGTCGCACGACAAAATACACATGCCGTCCACAGGTGAAGTGGTGAACAATCAGATAGCAAAGGTTCAGTACTTTATTTCAGTTTAGCCAGGGCTTAGGAGCGTCATCTGCTTGCCCGGCAAGCAGAGGCTCTCAATTCCTCAAATTTGAATTGCTAATTAATGTTAATGCACCGAATAATTTTATGTTAAGTCAATGGAAATGTTATTCCTTCGGACAGATTTAAAGATCGGAGATCTCCACGAGTAGCACCGATTGCCACCAGGGGATCCTGAGATTTCTACGGGGATGTCAACCGGAAGAATATTTCGACCCATTATTACGTTACATATGAATAATCATATATAACATAGGCTATTGACAATAGCAATTATATATTTATTTACAATCTTATAGCGATTATAAGAGAGAGGTATGAGTAAGGGTCATAGACGACAAGCTATATATATATATATATACTATATGAATAAATATTAGCCAAGGATTAGCTACCGATTTTCATCTCCTCAGTGCCTATTAAAAAAAATTTCTAACTATAACTATAGATATTTTTTGAAATATCGAAATAGGCGTTTTTCCGTAAAAAAATATAATATAATATTAAAAAGACAAAAATCGGTATGATCATCCGGTATACCAATTTTTTGTAACAAAGATCGCGGGATCTATCCGAAGTACCGTTCGAGTACCACTGACAACCCTACGCTTAGTATTTCGCCCAAGGGTCGCGAGGTACCTAATAGTTGTAGAGGGTTAGACATTGCGTGCACTTGGGAGCATCTCAGATTCTAATCTGACACTTCCGTCGTGGCGACAATTACGCGCAGCCTTGTCTGTCCTAATACTGGTCCCTCTCGTGTCCCGTACACACGTGTGGAGTTACGTTAAAAAAAATAAAACAAGGGCCAGTGTGTCAGCGTGGCAGTACGCGAGCGTGTGTAGCCATGGGTCAGGAAATTGGCCGGTGGGACAAACGGACATCTGGCGCTAAACGTTAGATAACCCGAACTGCCGAACAGGTTGACCAACTCCGTAATTATCTTTTGAGTGTCATCGGTAGCGTGGTAACTGACGATAGGGAACTAGATACGAGTGGCACCTTTTTTTTTTTAACTACTAACTCAAATTCGCTTTACTTGCCCGAAACACGAGGCACTCATCCACATATGGATGAATTATACGTATACATATTCATATATATTATATATCGTATATGTTTGTCTTCGAAGAATAATCGATATTCGATAAATATAATTTAGCATTAGTATACACAGTCAGTTTCGATTGGAATATATATATATATATACTAATCGATATCTACTATCGAACGGACTACAATAATGCAAACTTTTACTGTTTACCAGAACTTGTTTGCATTTTCTAGCGCGAACGAACGACGTGACGCTAAATCATGCATTGAAAAAGTAAATACACCGACTACCAGCGACCGTTTAAACACTCCGCCGCCAAGGGACGTAGATCCTAATTGCCAGATAACCAGGAAATATGCGACGGGTGACTTTGAAACGTGGGAAAAGCGAATAGTCTCCGTGCCGTGATAATCAATAGTCTTTAAAAGTATTGTACCAAAGTGGAGCAAATAGGACGTAGAAGTAAATTTTTACTTAAGATTTCATAAACCGTACTTACAGGACGTCCTATTGGGAAGCTCGTAGGGAGAGATTGCTTGAAAACGCAGCGACGCTTTATTACAGTGGCGTCGAGACGTGCATTTTTCATGAGATAATTTTCAGTGTCGTGCCGCTATCTCATTATAGGCTGCATGTCGCGGAATGCACGCGCGGAGATAATGATGAAACTGCGGGACGTTGTTTTGACAATTCTCAGTCGGATACAGTAGGAAACACGTGTAGATCATTGATAAATCCGCTACTAATGTGCGAATCAATTGTGAAATTGTTGTACGCTCAATTTTACTCAGTTGAACTTATATATATATATATCTGTATGTAAATGCCACACGTGGCGAAACTTCCTAATCACAATTACGCGAACCACTTCGATTACGATTGGCCGCGTGATATAATTAATGGTTACTTTTATACGGGCTATCGGGAAGTCACTTTAACGAGGTGCTCACAGTCAGCCAGTCGACGTCACTTTTGATCGTATTTTTTGACACGCGTACCAACCTACGTCCCTAAGAGTATATCCTATACGTTCGCTTGGTACTGCAGTAAAATAAAGACTTTCAGCCACCCGTAGAAACGAATTCTACAGGCTTGCGGGAGGTAAGCGAGTGTTGGAACGAAGAGAATCCATTTATGGTGTCGGAAGATGAAATAACGCTGGTAAGAATGATCGGGTCAGTTTTCGAACGGAAAATTAGAGCGACGAAAGCACGACGATTTTGAATGCTCCGTATCCTTGGGCGAAGAGGTCTGAAATGTGTGCCTTTGAGAACACACGCCCTATGACTTGACGAGTTTCGAAGAACGAGGAGATGGCATCCTCTAGATTTCTAGAAGAACTTTCTTTAATGACAGGCTGACCTCGAGAGTGGCGATTTACTGTTTTGACAGGTCACACTCACCTTTGATGACTCGGCAGGAAAAGTCGGTGTTTTATAATGGAAAAATGTGGAAAAAGAAAAGAAATTTTTTTTTTTTTTTAATACGACGCCCGCTTCGAGAACGATCAGCGAGTTAATCCTGCCAGGCAATTAAAGGGTTGGTCTTCTCGCTATTACCTAATTATCGGTGTAACTTTTAATTTCGAAAGCAGCCAGTAAAGTCGCTGCGAGCGCCAAGTCCTAATCTAATCTTAGATCTTTTTAAAACCTTTTTAATTAGTTGATCCCAAGGCAGACACGTACCGCGGGCATGTTAGATCATTGAAAAATAAATAATCGAGGGGCGGAAAAGTTCGAAGTGTATATACGCAGGAGAAGATTTTCTTATCACGAATGCTCAGGGAGTCCAATGAGATTGCGTTAACGTCTCGTTGTGTGCATATCCCGTATGCAGAGTCAAGCGAGTTTCCTCATTCTCAAACGCACGGGATCCGCCATTTTGATGGGAACGCGTTATTAAAATAAATTCATTAAGTTCGAACGCAAGAAAGGCGACGTATACGAGCCGCGGTAAGAAACTCTCGGACGTACCGTATAATTATATTGTCATTAGTAGCATCATACGTAACATTGCACGCGTGTGGTATAGTACAGTCAATACCTTTAAGTCCTGACTCCAGCAACGAGGCTGGCATTACTCGCGCGAGTTTGCCGTCCCGAGTGATTAAAAATTATCCCGTAAAAGGAGAACGCCCCGCGCACGTATCTGCTGTATATAAGATTCGCCACGGTAAACTAACGACAGAGGTAGTACCTCTAATTCACGTAGAATCGAATTTTAATGGCAGCACCGTACGCATACGGACAGTAACGTTTCTCCGATACGATGCAAAAGCAAAAGAAGGAAACGTGATACAGGGAACAAAAAATCACCTACGCATATACGTATCGTCACTGGCTGCATGAGCGACTCTTGTAATGGACCCTAGTAAACAAACCGGAATAGACAGGTAGTCTCGTATAGTACAGACCAAGTCGATTACCCAAAGTAGCGTAACGTTTATTAATTTAATACCCAGGATTCCCGAGGGGCGGCGACGCTAACCAACCAGCAAGAAACCGTGCAGAGCCACGAAGTTATGCAAATGTCCGCTGCAAGGCGTTTGGGTAATTGCTAAAGTAGCCAACGTGCGAGCCTTACTTAAAATCACATCAGCAATGAAGATATACGCATTCAAAGTTGCAGATTCCTTGGGCTTCTTCAAACTATCGAAACTTTGTATTATTAACGTAATGAAGAAGCATAAAGGATTTAAGCCCGTGGGGCATCGAACTTGCCGTCCAGGAGTAAGATTTGCCCTCGTGAGTGTAATTGGCTATGTAATAAGGACACGATTCCTGGGGTTGGCGTAAAAAGAGCCGTGCGTTCCATTCGAACGGATTCCCTCATTACGGTATCTACAGGGAAGAGTTCGTTAACGCCGCTTGAAAATCTCTAAAGGATAAAAACAAAACTCGTCGATCCAGCTTCGTTATGGTGCGGAGGAACCCTGGTCCGAGTGTCAGCCGTTCGAGGACGGGACGAAGATAGTCACTGACTAAATATGTAGATTATATCGGTACTATAAATTATTAGCATGCGTATAGGCTAATCGCATCGCCACCTTCGTTTATTCTCTCGACTTTTATCTCTGTATGTATTACGTCTGTATTATATTACGTAATTCAAACTGACAAAACCGTATCTTCCTTTACACGCATATATATCCTATACTAAGTAAAGTACCTCTTTACCTTAGTCTTGCTGCCACCGATGCTACCAGGCCTGATACTTCCGGTCTCATAAAATCGTGTCAGTATCTTCGAGACGCAGCCGTGCGAGACGAGGAGCTGTCGAGAAATGTCACAGGGTCTCACACCGACCAGAGCCAGTTGTACGATTCTCTGTCTGACGCAATCAGGCAGAGGTCGGCCATTAACGAATACACCACCCAGTTGATTAACGCCGGCTTGACCTGTAACAATTGTCATATATGCTCGTTACATGATTTTTCACGTGGACGTGTAGCGTCCGATGGTAGCTAGTTTAATGTGATATTACGTATATAGATATAGTAGTGAAAATACTAGAAGCCACGAGTTATCCTCTCGAAAGAAATGAGCAAGCTTGATTTTATCAGCCGATCAGCTCGCTAATACGATTGGCTTCTTTCTACGTCCTGGTACTTGTATACCGGGATATAAAAGTAGCGCGGTCCCATGATTCTCAGTGCCCTGAGAACCGTCTGTATAAATGCGTGTAAAGACTGCACGATGAAGCGGGAGCGGCACGATGCGTGCCAGGGATACAAAGTTGCCCTGCGGAAAGCTTCCCGAAGGAAGAAATCCGCTAATAGCCCAGGGATGACGTTAGGGGTGGGCAGGTGTTTTCACAGGCGGTTTCGACTCTAATGACATCGCTCGGTAGGAACCCCGAAAAGATCTTGGGCTCGCGTGTCTCCCCACTTCGAAGATCTGTAATTATTTTAGAAGCCAGAGAGGAGCTCACGTACGAATCCCTAGACCAAAATTGCTTCCTGCGAAATGCACCGCCGTTCAATTTTTACGAGCCAAACTTTTCTGTGCACGTGTATGGCTCCGACGGTGTAGGTACCGGGCTTAAGTTTTCACCTGCTTGAATCTATTAGACGCTAATGTCAAAGGTACCGGACTAGGGACAAGGCTTAATTGGTACATACTGGGTTACTGGTTAAAACTGTATTACAAGACTGGGCAATATTTATCCATGGATATTAATTTTTTTTTTATGTCTCTCAGGTAGAGTTATAATTTTATAGAGACCACATGGATAATTGTAATTATACGTATAATTATAGTAAGCATGAATAACTGTTATATAAAGAAATTGGAAATTGGCAAAACAAGCTGGTATTGACTGTCTGTGGAATTTTGAGTGTCGTAGTAGGTATTAACTTTGTGTACGTGTAATTGCCTAATTAACGACACGGGCTATCAAGCACGGCACAGTGGCAGTCGATTACAATTAAGATATAATCTCGAGCGAAGATTAATGCGCGATACTTAAATCTGGTCAAATCGGTAACGATTTAGCGGGATGGGTATAACGCTCTTTGAGAATTTGATTTTTAAACGAGATTGTAATACGGAGATACTTTTTCACGCTACTTTTTCTCTAGGAAGAAATATTCCCTGGGACGGTTTCTAGGGTTATTAATGCCAATGGGGTCTGTATAAATTGTTACCAGATTCGATTGTCCTATCGATACTCCTTTGAATATCTCATCGTCAATCTCTCACGTTGTTCGAAACTCGTAAAGTAATGAGCCTTAATGCTCTCAATCGTTATCCCTCACACGAATTCTCGTTATCGTAACTTTTCAAGACTTTTATTTTTCTTTTCGACTACCCACTCGTATTATATTAATGACTGCCCTATCCCTTACCGTGTTCCTAGGTGTTTGCTAAGAGATTCCAATGATGATACGTAATTAAGATATAAATTCAGATACAGCCTGACCCGATTTTCAGCAATGCACGAACCCAGAGATTTCCGGTTCATTTACGTGTCTAATTCCATCGGTATCACCTGCACCGTCGGAACGAGGTAACGTCAAGCACACTAGTCAGTCCACGTGTAGAAATCGATTTAGGAATAATTATTCAACATGTAAAGTATGCCAATTGCGTAACGAAATTCAAAAAAACTATTCAAAAAATCTTCCACATGCCGTATCGTGATACCAAAAAAAAAAAAAAAACAAAATCGAAATATCAAATAATTGTATAAAAAATATTTTTTTAGTAACGTTAGCGTCATTCATCTTTTTTTCACCTTTCCTGTTACTTGGGCAAATTTTTCAATATTATATAAAATTAAAATTTCCAGTTAATTAATCGACCACCGACCGTATATTAAACCAATTACGTAATCGTCTATTATCACGGGCCTTTTACGTGCTACCGGTTACATTATCTCAAGTCAAATTTTCGAAGGACGTTTTTGATGCTTCTTATACGGTTATCGCTCGTTTCTCCTTTCACGAACCATTGCCAGTGATTAATGTTCCATTACTTGGAAGCAGATGTTTCACTCGTAATGGTAAATAGCCACACAGCATTTGGTTACGACCTAAATATTCTCTTCCTATTTGCACCTTTCGACGATCCGTCTATCCGTAGCCATAAGTCATCAGCCGCAACTGTAGACAGTTATATATATATACATCTTCCTTCAGGAGTATATTGAATGATGACTATATTAAATCAAATAATCACATAGTCGAGTATCCTCTGCTATAATTTCAACGCGGTTCATCCAGTAGCATGAGGAATGAAAAAAAAGAAATTAGTAAAAAAAATGGCCTATTCGTTTTCTTTATGTACCCGAGTGCAGTAATTCTCCTATATAATAAATTCTGTTGGAAATGAATGCAGGTATTATTTATCGTATATTTGTATATAGATATATAAATCTGAATTCTCTGCCACAGAAAGCACGTCACTTACGTTTCGACAAGGTCTCAATAAATAACCCCGTGAAACGAGAGCAATCAAAGAGAAAAGTGCTGCCCGTAATGAGCAACACGACTCAATCCAGTCAGGATTGGCAAGCCGAGTCGCAGGAACTCCGCAGCGTTTAAAAACATAAAAGCGCGCAGCTCCTATATAAATTGAAACCACGCGCCTTCACGTAGTAACTGAGATGGTCGGATCGACGGACGATTCCTAATTATTATCCGCGTCTAATTATGTCATTAACTCAATTACACGAATTGGCGAATCCAGCCGAAATAATGGCCGGGGTTAAACGCTGAGAATTCTTTTGAGTATTTGACATTGGAATTGAGACGGGTTACGGGGACGGTTGTCACTGGGAGGGACGCGTAAGAATTTAAAAAAAAAAAGACTACGGACTAAATATTTTCGGGCAGATTATTTCCCTTTTTCTTTTTTCTTCCTAGAATCCTACTAATTCTCAGCTTGTTACGTTACCGTGGAATTTAAGATTGGCTATCATTCGACACACTAGGCTCCTTACCTGCCAAATGAAAATCAGCCTTAAGGCGTCTTTACTCAGGCGATTTATTTCTTACAAACTCCCAGCGAGTTCACAATTTCGGCGTTATTACGATAAAAAGGGGTTGACTCCCTGTTGCCCCGAGGGATACTCGCCGCGCGAAATTACGTAGCTACGCGTAAACCAACCACGCCGGAGAACGACGGATGGACCCCGACAGGGGTAAATTATTATTACGGCAAAAACGAAGCAGGAGGCGGCTCCTATCTACATACGAATCTGCGGTGGATCTTGAAATAATGAGAAACGCGTTACCGGAGTCATAATCGCGATAGTAACATAGGTAGATACCAGCTCGTTTGCAATGCTCGTGATGTCGTGGTCGTTTGGAGAAATTAAAAAAAAAAAAAAAAAAAAAAAAAAAAAAAAAAAAAAAAAAAAAAAAAAAAAAAAAAAAAAAAATCCCAGCAAGATTACGTCAAGAGCAACGATCTCGTGACGTGTACGAAAAATTAATTTTCTTCCGAAATTTCATCACCCCCTTTCTCTTCCTCTCGGATGACTGACGACTGTGACGTCACCCGTCAACATCCACAAGGAACTTTTGGATGCCATCGCACGGCGTTCCGTTAACGCTACGCTAACGTGGCTCGTAACCGATTAGAAGGGTGGCTGTTGGCTCATTAAATTCTCTAATGGCTAAAGGGTTATTGCGTTTAGTATCGTACACCCGGTATTGGTATCTACACGCATAACACCATAACGCCATCAAACTATAAACTATAAACAGGCCTGTATAGGATGCTGTGGATAATAATGGTTAGCTTAGAATTAGCGAACTGATACGAGGGGCCGTGATTGCTATCGCGTTTGCCATTTATGTTCAAAGCACAGCACACACCTGCCTGCCTCCATAACGATCCATCTAGGGTTAACAGATTTTTTTGAGTGTATAGATACACACGTCGAAGGACTGACATCACGCAATGTTATATGGGCGAGATTTTGCCTGGATAAATTCAAAGCAAGAAGAAAACGGAGTCTGCACCTTTCAGCGTAACACTCGGCCGTAGCAGTAGACATTTTGATGTAGTAATCAGGCACGAACGTACGGGCTATATCGTAGCTACGTACTAAGTGTTTTAAATTGACAGCTACTCGACGACATTTATTTTCTATTTTAGATTCTTCCTGCCATCGGCTTATCAAAATGTTTTTAGGTAATTAGCAGCTAATGGTAATTACCATTGAGATACGTATAACATAAAATTCGAAGTGTCAACTATTTACTACATGGCTCTTACGTAGAAACGGGATATCGGATTTGAGAAAGTGTAGGCAGGATTTTAAAATTTATTTCAGGACGTTACATGCGAATCGTCAAGGTTGCGTCATTTCGTATATCCGTGGATGACATACGGGTAAAAAATGATCCCTCGTTAAATTCTACGTCTTCTGTTCTTCGTTAAAAGTAAATGAACGAAAAAAAAAGAAATTGTTAACGTCCCTCATTGATGTAGCTTAATACGGCTATAACACGTTATACGACTACCTACCGTTTACCAAGTCCCTTCATTTTTGAATCGCGGTCAATCGTACGCGCGTCGCTATCGACCATTTATGTTTCCCTGGCGTGTAATTATTCTCGTGAGCCTCGACGACCCCTTACCTCCCGTGTAATTCAATGAATCACGAAACAGCCTGTGTGGTCCATCGGCGAGGAAGCGGATAACAGTCTGACACGAATTACGAAATTTGGAAATAGCGATAACACGATAACGAAATCAGTAGCCCGTAACGATCCTCGAGCAACCGATGTCTTACACGGACAATGAACGAGTCGGATATAATTAAAAGCATTTAATTACACGTTCATAGATCTTAACCCGATCCGCCGTATAAAATTCTTCGTTAATTACTGTCAAAATGCCTTCTGAATTGTAATTTAGTCGAAACTTAAAACTACGGGACTGCAGAGGGAGTAGCGAGCGGAGGACAGATTTAATTTTTACTACCGGTTGTACCTCTCTGATCTTGCCGACGGTAGCTGACCTCACACCGAGATCGAATCTATGATAGGACTACGTTATTTATTTAATTTCCTTGACAAATCCACCGAGTCAAAAATTAAGGAGACTTTCATAATGGTTAACGCGTGGGTAAGAAATATTTCTTGATAAAAAAAAAAAGTATCAAAACGCGTGAAAATACAACGGCACGAACCGGTTCGCCGTTGAACACCGAAAACGCCCTTCTTCCCATTTATTTTCACCTACTCGCGCTCTGTCCCGCAAGCCTAACAGCAAGTGCCCAGAGATTGTACAGTGTGGGGTATACAAGACCCCATAAAAATAAAAGACGATTGGCGTTGTCTATAAATAAAAATTTGTGGAAAATTGACAATAAAAAATGTACACGTTAAATAAGTATATCTCATGAAAGATATAAGAATTAGGAGAAAATTTTTTGAATTTTGTAATTTTATTTAAAACAGCGAACCACCCCAGTCTAGGACTCACCTGTGTGCGGCATCTTGATGCGTGATTGGCGAGGCCTTCTGAAACAAGAAAAATGACACAGGATATATAATTCGTTGCGTCGGTTTATTTCGACAGTGGATAGGCGCGAGAGGGGTCAAAGGGGGTGGTACTTAATGCGTAATTTTTTTTCGAGGTCAACCAAGCCGGATAGCCAGGGGTATACTACAACGCAGTGACCATAACGTAATGAATTTAAATGTATTCAAAGGGAGCGCTTGACGCTTGACATGGCAACCCTTAAATATGCAACTAAACCGATAAGCAAAAGCGCGGCTAAATATTACGATACCGGACCGTGATTCTCATTTTGACGAATCCGGCAAAAGCATTGGCACGATCCTGTGCGTTCAGTGGATAAAGGTTATTTTCGAAAAATCGATGGAGCCTTGGACAAGTACAAGCACAGGTGATATTTCGCGACAGCGCGAAACACGTTGACCGACAGGTTTCGCATTAAAAACTGATTACCAATCAAGTGGATCTAGTAGAACAGGTAAAATTAATGAGCGATCGGGAGAGTCCCGCTTCAAAATTAAAAGCATATTAATATAGCCGCCTTCGTTAATAAGTACCGATCATGAAACGGAAGAAGCCGTAGAGAGAAGTAAGGAGGCAAGAGAAGAAAGAAAAAAAAAAAAAAAAAAAAAAAAAAAAAAAAAAAAAAAAAAAAAAAAAAAAAAAAAAAAAAAAGAAGCATAAGTATTCAAGAGATTGCTATTTATCGCGCTAATTACCATTCCTCTAGGAAATATATCCAATGCCGAATGCCGATGGTAATCTGGTAAAATTTACAGACGCCATTACGCATTATGACCGTTTGCGCGGATCGTATAAGGATCTGCCTTGTGGCGAATGTGGCGAACTCGACGTTAACCGGGGAGCTCGACGAAAACAAGGGAGAAGGCCGCGGTTTGAGAACTCGGCAGAAAACTAGTAGGAATGCGTGCGTAGAGAGGCGGGTGGCGTGTACTTTGTGATGCAAATTAATGCACGATTACCAAAGCACCCCGAGCCTCGACTCGCCATCCCCAACCGAGTAATACCAACTACACCCTTACCAACGTCTACCCGTGCTTACTTCATGCGGAGTTAGCGAACACGTTCGCCACCGTCGTATACCGTACCTGCACAAGGTTGGATAGCTGTGTATTAACATAGACTCGGATCAACCCTAACTCCAATGCCTGCCCCTGCATTAGGGTGGTTACACGCTCGCGAGCGCCTAATCTGATTTAATTATTACACATTATGCGGTTTCCAGTCAAAATATTATTCCCCGATCGAACGACTCGCCCTTTTATAAGGAGCGACGACGGCGACGAAATGTCTTCGATAAAGCCATTAAAATTTATATTGCCGGATCCCATCAGTTCGAGTGGCCATTGAGGGTGATAATGGCACGATCGTTATACCGTAAATTTTATCTGAATATATTGACTTCCCACTGATCCTTAAACCCGGCCTCTCTCAATACGAACGGTACCGAGAACGAGTCTTCTTCTTCGGGCACCAAAGAGCTCGTACGCTCTGAAGTTGCCCAAGGGTAGATCCTGTGCCTGACGGTATTAAATAACGTGAAACTTGCCGAAGGTGCGAGTCCGAAGTACTTTCGCTAAAAAGCACTCCGCCACCTCGATACCTATATAACCACCATAGGTACCCGTTAGTTACACGGCCACGTTTATACTTTTTATCCCCCGGGCTTTCTTGTACTTTTAACTGGAGGATGGTACGATCGCGATGGCCTCGCCGCTCGCACAATGAAATATTCCCGTAATGAGGATTGAGCGATTATTATAAATCAAACAGCAGCTACGGGGAGCGCGCGGTGCATTTCTCGCGTTCCTCGTGTTTTGCTGGTGTTACTCTTGCGAACACGTGTTCCCCTATGGTGTCGCGACGGTCGTATGTCGCGCCGATATACGGCACAGTGAATTCTTTCTCGATGGAGATAAATTAAAAGCTATCGACATCGCCTTAAGAAATTCCCACGAAATTGATACTGCCCTCTATGGCAGATTTGATTGTTCGCTTTCCAGGCACATAGTCCGTCACGTACGCGCTTCCTGCATCGGTCGGGTAGAATTGGCATGCAGCGTCGCGACGCATAGGTACTGGACGCCGATCATTTTCGAGGAAACGAGTGAGTTCAACGTCGAACGGTTAACCACCCTGAATCAGGTATCACTAGACACCGCTATGGGTTTCTTGGAAGCTGCGACTACTGTATATCTGCATGAGATGATCAGTGATGGTCTAAATTAGTTCACTCTGAAACCAGCCACTGATTAGACCACGCTAAGGTCACGCTTTCACGTGTAGGCCTCGGAAGCGAAATCTAGTTTTTGTTTATTCATTAGGCTACCGCGCTTTAAGTGGTACGTAAGACCCCACCAAGGGTTGGCCGTATCTCCGATACGCCACCAGCCATAAAAATCTGAATATATTAGACCTACATGTGCACGACATCTTGCGCGGATCGTGAACACATTACACTGATAATCTACACCCGCTTCGGACCACTTTACCCGTTCACGCATACCGCGGAAACCATGCTTCTCGCTAATTTTACTCTCCACGATGCCTACCTGAAATCCTTGCCTGCCTGATTGCCCGCCTGACTGCCTGCCAACCTTGTCTCTCTCTACCTACCTGCCCTACCTACCTACCTGGCTGCCTGCCTCATTACTTTCTCCCTTACCCTTGCCATCTTTTTAGCTTCTTTTCTTTTTTACTTCTTCATCTTACTTTGGACATTTCTTTGCCAGTGATGCTCAGCGAATCGGGAGGAACAAGGATGAAAGGGAAATAGCGACTGAAACCTGGTACACCCTGTTTCGTTACGGATAAATAAATCTTGAGACACGCTATACCGATGATGGAGCCTAAATATGGTCCATGATCAGATTCTACGTGTGACACAATGTACCCAGAGTCACATAAGCCTGGGTAGTCTATTCGAATCCATATCAATTGCGTAGAGTGGTGTTTCAGCGATTTTTCTTAATACATATTTTCGTTATACATTGATCGAGTGGGGGAATGATTAATCAAATTTATAAAATTTGGATCAATGGACGTTTTCACTTACGGGAGCTGAATTCCAAGCGTAGCTCTCGTTGATACGGAGAAGCATCAAGAAATGATGCGAATAGTTTATTAACGGAGTTGCGGTTTTTGCCTGAGCGTCAAATGAGCAGCTAAGCTTCCATGGGGTAATTAGAATAATTCGGGCCGCCGCGGTTCACGCCACCCAAGTGAATTTGCATTTTAAATGAACCGATGGCGTGCCTGGCTTCGCGGTAGAACTTTGTGTTTTATAAGAACTTTAATATTTATCGCGTATCCCTCTAAAAGTATCCACGCCTCGAACAGTCACGGGACCCGACTTTGCACTGTTCGCCATATTATTTTCGTGCTACATCCATTATCACGTCATTAAAAACAAAGATTCGCCGTCGTGGCATGTGCGCAAGATTATTTCATCGTGTTAGCCGGAGAAAAATATTCGAAAAGCGCAACGCCCAGTTTCGCCGCGAAAGGTCATGAGGATTCGACTTCGCTTACGGCGGCGGGATTCGTTAAAGCGAAAAACGATCAATCGGCACGGGAAGTGACATCGGTTGTCGTGGTTATTATTTAAAACAAGTAAAGTGGGTTATTTCATGATTTCACCTGGACTGCCATGTATAGGTACGTGGACGTGAAAAAAATAATCTTCATTAAACAGGAAGCATACGGGTAATTAATTGATACAGCTGCTATAAGTATAACCATAGAGGCAATCATGTTTTTCAAGTAACTTTTAAAGAAGATAAATACCTGTCGATGTCGCGTGGCTCTCGTTAGATTTCTAATTGGGAAACGTCATTCGGATGACACAGGGGTATTCTTCGGAAGTGGCTTCCAGCAGTCTGGTAACGGAGTCTATGACGCTTAAGCTTCGGATTCTTGAATAGCGAAGATAGGTGCCGATTGGATAATTTAGTAAAATTTATTTAATTTTCATCTTTTACGTATTGATATATTTGATTATTAATTATTTTTTTGCCTCGTTAAAAATTAGCAATGATTTATTAAAATCTTCATGAAAATTATTAGTCACGACTTGTATTAAACTGTATATTGAATCGGATGCTGTAATAATTTAAAATACTATCCGGCGGCTTCCTCTTCGTAAATCTTCAGTTCGTAATGCACGCACGAGTTACTCTGAGCATCCGAAGTGATTACCTCCGCGGTAATGTTTAATGGCACTTTTGAGTTGTCAGACTGAGACAAGCGGGTTTCTCTTAATAACACGGTTTGTAAGTTACGCGTCGAAATTGAAGACCGGTTCTTCATAAAATGTAAATTGTCCCGGGGGTTCTTTACAGTTCATATAGGACTGTCAAAGTACTCATTTCTCGAGGATCATGCCACTCGAAACTGTCATTCCAATAGGTCGATGCGTGGATCAAATTAAAGCGTAATAACGACACTGTGATATCTCTCAGAAAGTACGAGCACGTACGTATGACACGCGAACAATCTTTACACTCAATCAAAGAACCATTCTCCACCCAACGAGGACAAGTCACCATCCCCAAGTGTCAAAAGTCCTTCTTCTGTCTTATTCTCAAAAATTAACGACTACTAGCCCGGAAGATAAACTATCTTCTCACCGGCTCACAATGATCTCGCGCCACAAACGTAATTGGACAAAAATCCCTCCCTTGACACAAAACACTTCAGACCTCTCGGACACTTCCTCTTGAAAATTCTTTCCCACGTAGTGAAGATGGTTGAAATTAAAAAGTGTGTGTATATATATAACAATGTTTTTTTCTTCAAAATATTAATTCAGTATCATCCCTTCTCGAGTTCTTTACGCGTATCTAATATGTTCCCCAGTTTTTTCAGTTACAACGCGTGACGACGAAGATGACTTGGTCAGGATGACGTGTGATGCGGTCCACGCAAAGGACACGGTGTGTCTGACTGAGCTGGCTGGCTCGCACAGGGTTACGGACTTTGCTTTCGATTTGGTCCCCCGTTCTCGATTCCGATCCCGAACGAGCGAACAGCGAGCGAGTGAGCGAACGAACGAACGAGTAAGCGAATAAGGTGACGGTAGCGTGGTTGTCGCGTGCTGGATGTTGTTGGGTTGTCCTGTGGCCCGTGGCCCATGGCCCATGGCCCCAGCAGAGTAGGGTGCACCGATGCCGGGTTACGGAGAGTGGGAGCTACAAGGGTGGGCGGTCTTTCTACACGCCTTCTTCTAGAGCGCAGCACACCAGGGAGAGTCCTCGTGCGAACGGGCAACACCGTGTACTGTATAGCATGCCGTTCCGTTCCGTTTTCATCGCTGCGTGAAGTCACAGCTACGGGGAACGTTCCGTGTTTGATTGTTGTTACTTTTGTCGGAGGAGACATTAGACAGTCGGACCAGGGGATGATCCTAGGGAGAAAGAAAAGATTTGTTTATCGGATTGTTTTAGGGTGGATAATTTTCTTGGGGTTCATCCCAGAAGTAAATTTTTATTAGAATACCTTGTATATCGTAGATTTTTCGTTTCCAGATTTTTAACGTTTTTCACCCAATTTCATCTTTGTTAAGAATTTTTTGATTTTTTTTCTTTTTTTCAGAATCATTCCGTCGGATCTGGACTTTCTGGATTTTTAGGTTAACTCGGCTTGGTTTACTTAGATGTCATCTTGGACAGGTCAACCGTAATTTTAAGGAGGAGCCGTTAAGGAGCGTCTTGCCTGTTACAGGTTCCATAGAAATGTATATAAATTCAGAATCCTTGATTCAAAAATGTTAACCGTAACCAGATCGGATCATCGACCTGCGTAGGATATATACCAGTCGATCTTAACTTACCTGAGAATTCCCCCGCGTAACGTTTATCCCAGTATTAAAATCAGGTTCACATCTCCCAAGCCCTATTTGCATAATGAGTGTCGTCAATGTCTTCCTGCTACATCATACAAAATGTAGCTCTCCATTTCAAGCGCCATTTAATGGATTGAGTATCCGATGACAAATAAACACAAGGACCCTTCTTAACACCCTACACCGCTAACAACCCCCTGCGGAGTAATTGTATAGTAACAACTTGCAGCTCGTAGAAGGCAGGTTGTGCTACTTCACGGATCATCGCCTTTTAGGCCGACGGATTCATCCTTTGCGGTCTGCCAAATGTTGCCACCAGGTTACCCTCTGCTCTTCCTCTTTCGCTGGATGATTTATTGGCCGGTGCGAATTCTCTTTCGCTCTTCGCATACGCTTCGGCATCGTTCGGGCGAAAGTTAACGTTACTGCTTTTTATTGAACGGACTGATGAAAAAAGGAAAGAAAGGAAAAAATTTAAGACCACGCTCCTGCAGAAACCACTCTGAAAAATTGTCGTATCTTTCTCATTGACCCAAATGAACGTCATTAATCCACGTGCGGGTGATTAACGATTCTCAATTAATGATCGGGATTCGTATCTTACAAGACGATCCTTAATACCCGGCTATTCAGACCAAGCACAACCACCACGCATCCACTTCAGCTTACGAGTTCCTAGCCGCATAGTCTTATTGAGACGTATGGAACCGTCCGAAGTTGGTTCTGCCATAGAAATCAGAACTTCAGTTCAATTATCTACTTGATAATGACACATCGACCAGTAACAAGTATATTTAAAATATTTCTCATACGGGTAATTTACGTCTAATTCGACAGTACCTATACTGGGGTTGAACGCTGTGTCGCAACCCTTATCAGATGCCACGAAACAGACACAGGTCATAATAGCGTGGTAGTACAACGCCTAACGAGGAGGATTAGATCTGTGGGATTAATTTTTCATGATACATGGAAATGCTGGTGTATATACAAAATGGAGGATGGTTTAGGAACCCGTAAATGTCAGTTGTAGGTATCCAACCACGCATTAGGTGTCCAATAAAAAGGCAACAAAATGTCCGTGCGTAAACTCGTACAAAATTCTATAGTATTTCTTCATTATCAGGTATAATTATAACACCCTTGGTATTTTTCTTTGCTAAAATAACTGATCTTGCCAACTCACGATCACTCGTACGACGTAACTCAATACCAGTTACGCGGTCACGTAACACATTGGTAACATTGGATAAAGAATGGTGGATAAAAAAAATGTTTCTCTAAACTCAATATAAAAAATAGGATAATTATTATACCGAAAATTAAAGAGCTCGATTGGATCTAAATAATTTTATGTCCGATCGAATCGATCCGCGCGTAAAATATTTGTTCGGATGCTCAACCAAATAGAATCAGTCAAAATATCCAAGCACGAATTCTAAAAAGGTAATAATTTTAGGAAAGCATAAAAATACAGAAAAATCCTATCCCTCGAGTGCGCAGGGGCTTAAGGTCGATCTGAGAAAAAAATTTTCTTCGGGTACCATCAAGATTTGCGAAAAAAGATGTACTCGGTGGCTACAATTTTCTCAGTGCAATTTTACCCTGGCAATTTCGCCTAAACGTCTAGCAGGTGCCACTATGTGTTAAGGCCCGAAGAGATGAAGACTTTGGACACACTATATATTTTCATATAAATATTATAAAGCTTAGACCCGCTTTATCCTATATATCACGAAGGCCTACTCGATGAAATATTAATTCCGCGTGCGTCTTACAGCAAAATTGCACTTTAGGAAACGACTATAGCCTCGCTCAAAAAAAATAGACCGATCCATCCCGTCGCACCGGGAACCCGCTCGCAAGGTGCAGTTCATTTTTATGGGACATAAGAGTCATTACGATCGAAGGAGTCGCTATCGTTCTTTTAATAATCCTTAGTAGCCATCGGCCATACATGATACGATAGGCGGATAACTTAGCAAAGTAGCTCCTGCCTAAAACTATATTTCGCACGCCACGTGTAGATATCGGTACGATCCACATCAGTTCCCATAGCCACGTAAAACGAAGTCGTGTGGGAAAAGTGTCTTTCTTACCGTCTGTGACAATCTACCAAGTAATGTATATAGCTATAGGAGAGTTTAGTTACTGACATTTTCCAATCGTTAAAATTGATTAAAGGTCACCACGACAACACAATGGACATCAAGGTAAAACCGGTTCTTTTCATTTTCACAGAAATAGGATGCGCTCCCGTCAATTCCCAGGCCTGGGATCGATGATGAGTCCGAGCGATGATAATATCGCAGTTCCTGACTGGCCGATGACTCCCGCACAGATATAACCTCGCTTTGCCATTGGCTGGATAGAGCCGCATACTATATTAGAGGGGATTCTCCGATTGGAGAGACTTTGGAACGCCCAGGAAGGATGCGTAGCTGTTGGGACATGCGTAATGCCACTGTGTCGGAGGTCGAGGGTGTTCCGCGCCTGAGCTTATGTAACGATACATGGAACAGCCGGATCATCTATATAGTATATCTATATACCAAACCGTACTGCATGATAGTTGGAACCATCTGCATGATAGCTCTCGTGATAGTTGTTATAAATACATGAAAAAAAAAAAAAAAAAAAAAAAAAAAAAAAAAAAAAAAAAAAAAAAAAAAAAAAAAAAAAAAAAAAAAAAATTATTTTTCTGATTATGAAATACCTGCAGCAGGTTACTAATTATTTTTTTCTTGCTGTCGCAATATTCAATAATGACATGCTGTACTATGGCTTTGACAGTATTGATACAGTTAGATGTGTTCTTGGAATTGTCAACTCGTACACAGTACTTTCTGTAATTGGCTATAGTACTTGCAAGGGGCACTATATGGATATAGTATAGTTTCTGGTGCCTGAGACAACCGTCTATACTTTATATATTGATGTCTAATTGAGTCTAGATGGATGTCGTGGAATCGTGCCGAACAACAATAAACGTAACATGCAATTAGGTCGGACGACTCATAGCCGAAGCAGGTCCGCGACGATTATTTATCTGGGTAAATTGATACAATTATCGTAATAAATACTGGCCATGTAAAATATAACATTGACGGTAACGCATCGTTGTACGGGTGGGTGCGTGCGAGCGGACTTAACTGACATATGCAGAAGTGGCAAGGACATTGGTATTTTACATGATTAAATAAAGAAGTCTTCACGATGGGTCTGGGTTCGTCCGACACCGATGATAATTGTAAAATTGCTCTATTAGAGCAGGTGCCAATAACGACTTCTTTTTTTCGAGTACTTTCGTTATACAAATATTTGGGTATTTTCTCGTGGCGAAGTTCTAATGGTTTTTTTTTTTTTTTTTTTTTTTTT
>NW_014332956.1:864847-977388 GCF_000341935.2 Cephus cinctus | reverse complement strand
TTTTTTTTTTTTTTTTTTTTTTTTCACGTAAAATACCGCCAATCATAATTCACCCTGTGCCAAATTTTGTATAGCGAAGATACGGCGCTTTTGGGAACCCGGCCCGAAGGTGAAGAATCGTAAAAGAATTTGGTGCTCCGCAATTATCGTGAGGTGCTAAAATAGTAGTGTTAAACAATCCCAATACGGACTTAGAGATTCCATGTTTTGCTCTCGGCTAAATCCAACCGTTAAAATTGACTTTGGAAATTATTCTTGGCATTGCAATTACCGCGTTTAACGTAGCAAATTGTTTTATCTTCGAGTGTCAAAATTACAGTCGTAGGTAGCACGTACTACCAGTAAGATGGCAGATGTATATACAATACATATATACATCTGAATAGTCTTTGCCTTTGGCGTATATAACACGTGGTACTAGGCACTGATAAGCAAAGTTTCAGCGTCGTCATTTTTATTGATTTCTTCAATAATTTTCTTCTGCATATGAGTGGAGAAAAAATATGAGCAAAAATGGAATTAAAAAAAATTGTGGATAGCGCGATGCCAAAATATCAGAATACGTGCCCGTTCATTTAGAATTGTCCGTGGAACCCTTTCGCCGGAAGAAAATAAAATGAAGCTGATCTTCCTTGAATTCTTGACTAACGACTGGTCCCCCAGCTCCCTGTGGACAGTGCTGATGAATCGTCCCGGTCACCTGTGTCTAATCGTGGTAATCTAACTTGGATTAGTAGTTGTCGCCAAAGGTTATGATCCTAATGATTCCCATAAGATCATTAGTTGGACGATTAGAAAAATGTTGATTGAAAATTCAGTGAACTGAAAATTGAATTAGAGAAAATTAAATAAATGAGAACCACTGCGTTATTGCAGCTACGTGCTAATTGAATATCGCGCCTTGTGCAATAAAATAATAAATAAGGAATATGATCCTCCCGCGTGGTACGTGGGTCTGGTTATATTATTTTGCACACTTTTGACTTTATTCTTTCGGCAGATGCTAAACGTTCTATATCCCCGTGATCCTTTTTCTATGGTTGGCTTTTTGTCCTGACACCGCCATAAATCGAGATGGAAGAAGCTATTTTAATTATGCAATTTTTAATGAATTTCCGACGCCACGTAAAGATCAACCTCGAGATACGTCCTCATCGGACCTAACACGCCCACCTTTACGTGAGAATGTCGAACCGCGCTCTGACGCAGATAATAATCCTAACTTTATTTCTGATTTGCAATTCCACCTACCTCTTAGACTCGAGAAAGACTTAAGAAGGTATCGGACGAGAAAATTGAAACGTAATCGTAAATCAGAAAGCGTTCGTATACCTATATACACCTGTCCGATCCTTAAGCAATAAAAAACCTCAAAACCAGCGACTATTTGTCCCAGTGAAATTTTTCATTTTCACGGAAACGATTATGACGATATGATTATAATAATGTATTACCGCAAACCACCCTAAGTTCTGGAATGACCCGAACATTTCTTTTAGCCGTAACAGGAAGTGGTCATAGACGGAATTTACGACCGACCGAAAATCCCAAAAAAGCTTCTACCCGTATAGTCTCATTAGAACGTTTCTTTCATCGGCATATTAGTTGACAGCAGAAATCGTGCTCGCACCCTTTCGTTTCGATTGGTACAAACGTATCCTTTTTTTACACATATTAAATCCCTGACACCTGTTGCACCGTAGAACGAAAGGGCTACGTATATATAGATGCTGATCGGAGCAATTAATTTTCAAAGATAGAATGATAAACGATCTTTAAAGAGGCCGCTTTCATTAGAGACGATTGACTAAACCCGCTTTAGAGAAAACAACAAGAAAGATAAAAAAAGAAAAAAGATATCGGTATCAAAAAAAAAATCCTAATTTTTTAACGTGTCTCCAACGCTCACCGTACGACCGTAAAAAAAAAAAAATCAAAAATAAAATTCCAAAATTTAAAAAAAAATCTACATCAACGTACCAATAAAGATGTAAAATAAAATTCTGCCGGGCATAGCAATTTTAAGGCCATTTGCAAAATTCGACTCGGAAGACTTATACTTGCGGCTCGAAAAAGAAACCGCACATTTGACTCGCGTAACGCAATATCTCATTACATTTTTGTCGGTCCTCATAATGGCCTCTCGATTTACACTCAAGGCTTGGTTAGGTGCCAACCAATCACCGATGAACCAACCATGGTAACCAGTAACCAGTTACTTCCCCAGTAATTACCTACCCGCCTTGGCTGAGTTTGGTTTTATAGTCGAACCCGCAACCGAGACGGGACGACTCACTCTGCACTTACTCGATTATTGCATTACCCATGCATAAGGTGTTGGTACTACAACCCCATAAGCCAGTACTTATAACCATAGACATGGTACGGTACACACGATACTTCAACCATGGAGCATATATGCTTTTTACTTTATAAAACTGTTGACCAGTCATCTTGTACCTGCTTGGTCATTACATGAGAATCATTCATTCGCATATCCACCCATAAATACATCCAATAGCCAATAAATATAAAGACAAAAATATTGACATAATTTCCCATAATTCCAAAGTCCCGTTTGTCTATGTGACAAAAATTCATAAATCTTCCGCGTTGAAGATCCCGGTCGAAAAGATCAAAGCGGATTCATACGTCTCTGCTACGTTGACTATTAAATATGTAACTGAACTCCCGCGCTTCTGGGGAACGTCGAGACGCGTGAATTAACGTCTGGCAGCTTTATACGTATATACGTAGTCACATTCCCTCAGTTTCATTTACTTCTTCTTACCTCATCATTCTTGCGTCCACTGTGCGTTTACGTGCGCGGGAACGGGGGGCGCGTCTCATCTTTATGCCAGCACTCTTTGACTAAGAAGGTTTTTGCCGTGACTCGCTTCGTTATGGCCTTCATTTGAGTTATGCTAATTGAAAGTATGATAGCTGCTGACTTTAATTGGAATGTAGCAAGCGGTTCTGGTAGCGTGTAAGATACCAACTGCCTGGGGATATGTAGGTAGCGAATTTTCAAGATGGTAACAGGGTCCATTCGAAGCAGTGCGAAAACGAATCAACCCAGCAGGTCATTCATCGTGGCATTTCGAAACGGTCGCCGTGAATGAACGTTCGGGTAATAATAAGACGAGAGGCTGGTCCTGGCGGCTGATCTACCGAATGGACGGTAAGGATGAGCACAGCTAGGCACGTCCTCCTGCAGGAGTAAACAGAACGTAAAAAAGGTATATGAATGGACCAGGTTACCTTTTCAATTTCACTGACGCCCAACACCAGGTGCTCCTCCGTTTCTGGCTACACCTTCGCCAGGTCGACGACGACCACCGTACCCGAGGAATCTCTTGCCAGAGGAGCACGACGACCGGATGGGGAGTTAACCAAGTCAGTCGGTCATTGAGATTCTTCGGTATAACTCTACGATAAGCTACCGCATTACATTATACTGTGATAGACAGGGGCGTGGAATCAGGTTAAGGGATCTGCGCTTGACGTGTGCGCACGGGGACGCGTATGAGGTAAAAAGACAGAGTTACCCAAGCCAAGTACCATACCACGAGGGAATGGCTGCGGTCGGAAATCCTGCTCGGTGAATTAAATCAGCAGGTGCTTTCGTTTTAGTTGTCAGCGCCTCTCGGGAGGACCTACAAAGACAAAAAATAAATTAAGATCCCGTACCCCTAACCTTAAAAACCATCTTAATTGCTGATAATTGCATTTTACTCACTTGCTAAGAGATTTCCTTGATTCGACCTCGTAACTCTTGTGCGTGTATCTTCCATACGTTTAAGAGGTATGCTGTATGGATATATATACTTTTTCATACAACATCCTGATTGTCCAATGGATGACGTCGATTTCAATTGTTTTTCAAATATCATCGGTAAACGCATCCATACTTCGTTCTATACAGTAATTCTTCAAGGAACTTGTTAGAGAATCGATTTTCCTTTCCGAAGTGCTCCTCGACTCTAGGATACTGAATGGATGATAAGAAAATGCTGATTCTACATGGTCCATAGTGTTAGGTATCTCATGAACACAGATCAACTTTATGGCTAATACATTATCATGCTGACGTGTAGATAATAGTGTCGTGCTGCCAGATGCGCCAATGTCACACTCCATGGGTTGGCCCATGGTGCACCATAGGGGGTTACCAAGCTCGTTGATTTCAGCATGGTATTTATATATGTCACACGTAGGCAAGATCTGTGAAGAATGTGCCAATTTTTAATGAGACCATCCGCATCGTGTTCAGCCGACCAATTAAATCGTTGAAATTCTTCATTTTAGCTACCAACAGCCGCGAGCTAAACGTTACGCTAATTAGGTATGAATAAATGAAATAGACCCCTGTTACCTTTTACTGTGAATCGGCAATAAGACTGAACTCGACTCTCGCATCCTCCATTAAACTCCAGCAACTGGTTTTACGTTGTATTTGCAAATGAGTAGAGACACCAGAACACTGTCGTACTTTGTAACTTATTAATTTTTCTCACAGCACCGATAATAAATTAAGACACGGCTGGCTCTTAGGTCTCTTCTATTAGTTCTGTAACAGAGTGAGATGTAATTTGGTATAATCGACCGTACACAGGTAGTTTAGCTTTGTTACTACAAAAAAATTAATGGTAGTAAAACATTAAGGTCTTATGGGATTTAGTATTTGGTTTTGGTACCCGTTACGTATGCCATAAATAATACATAGGGGATGCATGGTGTATATGAATATATCATGGGATAATTATATATGGGAATATTATAGGGAATCTTTGAAATCTTATTTGGGACTGGTGTTTTGTATGTGGGACCAGGCGGAGATATAGTTTGATATGTACCGTTAAGGCGATGATTTTGAGTTGCGACGCGGCAGTCCCTCGTAAATTGGATTGGGATTGACAGTGACCATAAAGCTCAAGTCCAATTGTGAATTAGGGAGCTAAAAAGACGGGCAATGAGCATCCGATTAAAGGAGAGTTAACTTCATAAATCTTGGCGCATGATCGAAATTTATTACGGATTAAAAATCCCCGACCGGCAATATCAATTAAATACACTCCAAGGCTCGATCGGCAAACCGATGCCTTCGCTTTCTTCGCAAAAAGTTACCCACTTGTCAAGAGTCCAAGAACTTAGTCTAGCGAAAGATACGAACCCACCGTGTGTAAAATCTTGAAATACGCAAAAGCACATGAGCGTTATAATGCATATAAATGAATAATTAAAATCACACAATATATTTTCAATCATTTTAAGCATCCGTATCCTACATGTATGTAGTGATAATAGAATAAAAAATTTACATTAAAAAAAAAGGTGACAGTGATACAATTTTTTACTAGAACAATATAGTCAATTTTACAAATATTGCGTAACACTGTAAAATTTTGTATCAATTTTTTACATAGTGGATTTCATAATATCAAATGGATATAAAATTTTTACTGTCTCGTATAATATCCGCGAAGACACCTAATCTCTCGCTAGCCTCGAAACGCAAGTGCATCCGATTTTTTTGTTCTCCCTTATTTCTCGGATTTGGTTGGCCTTTTGTTAGACACCGATGCGACCGAGCCGGCCTTCAATCATTCGAGTAATTATTCGCCAGAAGCAGTTTTGCCCAATTATTTGCGCCGCGCAACGGTTCGACGTCGGACGACTCGACGGACGATTGAGGAATTAAAATTGTCGAAACACGGCCAACTAGCTATACTCAACTTACATGGCACACGTGGCTCCAAGCTATTACCCGTAGTCCTACAAGATATCATTGCCACGTTAAAACATAGAAAATATTAAAAATTCTCAACAGCCAGATACAATAGCATCGTACGAGGTATAGAAAATCCAGTTGAAACGTTAAAGCCTCCTTGATCGAAGTCTCCGATCAAAATCACAATTCCCACTCCATCGACCCGTGAAAATCATCCAATTACCTCTCGTGGCTATCTGGCATCTCGCTATCAGGGCTCATTCAATTATTTCAACGAGGGTTGGTGAGATCCGGTCAAAAGGGGTGGTGTGAATAGTTGACAACTTACACAGTGTTATCTGGTAGTACCAGAATGTGGCAGTGATCCTCTGGTAATCCTTTGCTAAGCAGGGATCACGTGCCTTGTGACACATAATACACCTCACGTATACTATTTTACAAACTGGAAATACATATGTAGACGATAATATTTATTTAAGTATTCATAAAAGAGATTGATGATCGTATGATTTTTAAGTTCGAAGTAACTCAATGGACGTTTAACATATAATGGTATAAATAGATTTGATATGTGGAAAGTTATTGAATTTATTTTAGAAGATAAAAGATTTTTAGAATTAATTTAAATTTATGATCAAAACAATATTACGTGTCAACATAAATTTGTATATTGGAGTTAATTTTTTTTTCTTTTGACTTATAAAGATACTCGAGTACGTTATCGATTCGTTATACATGAGAATTCTATTTCTATACGGGGATGATACTGTAAGGGATGGTTTTTGATATCGCGACTGTGCGTCACAATTTGGATGAATGATTTTCTACCAGAGGGACCATTAAGCTTGTGTATACACAAAGGTTGGTAACCCTCACTGCGTGAAGGGTAGATACCCCTGACGCGTGCAACCCTGAAGGGATTCGAAATATGTTCAGGGTGTTTATGGGGGATAGACAGTACAAATCGAAACACACGGCTATGTATATGTAATATTTATTCTTCGTCTGTATGGATTTCCTTAGCTTTTACGTGATATATTTATATATTATCATTAAAAAAATTAAATTTTAAAAATCCAACTGATTTAATTTCTAAAAGGATTCATTGTCGCGTGACATTCATACGAAGTGATATTTTCTGAAAAAAAAAGTCAATGAACTTGAATTACCTTTTATTCACGACCAATTACGTAGTCATAAATAGATAGGATAAAACTGATTAAATTAAGAATTCCCTAACTACAATCTCTAGCTCGGCAGCAGTAGCAATTAAGGTACCCGTAATTGGAGAACGAAAATCTTTGAAAATAGTTAAAGACTGTATATGATTTTTCGACCAAGCAAGCCTGTTACAACGTACAAATTCCTTATTAATATAATTTATCGCCATGTTAATCTAAATTTTCACCTTCCGTATACACAGAGTTGTGCGACAGTATGTTTGATGAACTTGAATCAAGTTTTTCAGATATACCAAAGTACACGGTCATCCCTTGGATGAGTTGATAAAAAAAAAAGGGTTACACCTGTTAAACAAAAATTCGCTGCATATAAGTATAGGTATACTTGAACGAAGAGCCCTTTTATTAGTGAGGAAGTAGAACCCTTGAAAATTTTTTAAAATCCAATTCAAAATGTCTTTATCGGGATCGGTTCGATAATAGCAGTATTTCCGAAATTCGAGAAGGGTTATATTTGTTTTTTGTAAATTGCCGAAATAACGGTAAACGTACCGGCAATCATAAGAAATTTTCAAGGATAGTCCCGAGTCGCAAGGGTGGTTTCCGTAGAAATGAAAGGGTTGACTTTAATTCCCAATAATATTTCTAGCGCCTCTATGGCATTAAGTGTCTTATGGGAAGGCGCGAAGATTTTTTATATCTTTTCACCGCACCTATTTGTTTTGCGCAAATTACCCAAATATTTCCATAATTAACCTATAATTTATACAGATGTCTGTGGTTCCTTTTACGCACAGATCGCGCCGATCGAACCCACAATTATGAAACCACAAATATTTCCGAAAACAATGTATATTGTATACAGTATAATTTTCAGCCCTCTACTCTATCCCTTTACCCGTTCCATCGAAATTCCGAAAGTAGCCGAATCCTTTGCCGACGATCTTCGTGTGCATTCGGGAATGACTATCTATATCCATGGCTGATATCGTTTATCGATAATTGCAAGCCATTAGAGATACGTGTAGCCTCGATGGATCAAGTTTTGAACAGGCGAAATAGCCACGTTTAAAAAGAAGAAAAACAAAGCCACTAAAATTCTTACCACAATTTCAACAGAAATTAACAGTGTTTATCTAACTCGAGAGATTCGTGATCGAGCATTCAAAACGCGATGCGTGTAGGCGCCCTCGAAGAAGAATCCCTAAACGAAAATTATAGAAAAAAGCTGTGAGGCTATTACGTACGTCAAGGTGTGTCGAAACGTTTTTCAAACTCTCAAGATTTTTATTTTAACACGACCCGAGGGCAAAATCGATAGAGTCATTTTCGTCAGGCAAGATCGAAGCGTCTGAAATAAGCCAATGAATGATGAAAGTTCATCGTTGATCTGTAATAATATATTTTTATAGTATCAATCGTGTCAGCTACTGTAAAATATTTTTAAACCTTTTTTTTATAATGAATAAACAATGACAATACCATCACAGGTAGATACCCACTGTGTCTATTCAAGATAAAACGATATTTCGCATAGACCCGAAAATTCCCAAGCCTATGGGAAGCGTACGTGCTACGAGTAACACGAGTCATAACTGAATTAGTTGAGCCAAAGGAAAATTCCCCTTTTGGGTTTTACGCTGTCATATTTTTTCGTATCCGTAACGGAATGGAAATGCCGTCCCACATGACAGTTACAAGTCCTACGATCTATTGGAGCAATTTTTTGTACTAGCCCACAAGCATGTGAACTTATGCAGTATATTAAACTATGTATATACCATAGTCTGAAAATGTAAAATCAGCTATCGAATGCAAAATGAATATTTAACGAAACGCACGCGTCATTCAAATTCGTGGATATGCCGGGAGTCATATCATTACAACACTGTGGAATTCGTGCAAGCGTAATAGATTAGTAATTACGCCAACCATAATTTTTTAGCGGTCGATTTATCCTCGCCACCGGGTATGGACCGACATCAATGCGAAATTTCAGGGTGCCGCCTACTCGAGCTTAGATTGGTTGGCACGGCGCAAGAGCACCAAATGCAGGTTACCAGCGAGACAGAATTTTGTCGAAAACGAATAAGAAAACATCGGATTTTTGCCTCCGAGGGGACAGTTGCCACTCGGTTCACCTGCCCTTAAGAATCTAAGCACGCGAAATCACGAATGGTCATTAGGTTGGTCTAAGAGTAATTCATGGAAGCTGCACGTACTTATTTCAAAGCAGAATACAACATTTATGAATTATTCGTCGTCATTAGCCTCGTGTAAAAATTCATTGTTTCCTTTGCCCAAAAGTGGCACATCTATGGGGAAAAAAAATATGCAATACTTAAAAATCTATAATAACCCATCCTTCGCTCGGCAGACAGCATCTTATACACTTCTGGATCGCATCAGCCAAAGATTTAGGTACAATGTATAAAAATTTGTGAAAAAAAATTTTTTAACCGCCGAAAATTTTCAGCCTGTCATTATTCGCAGGCACGGTATCCTCCTGTACGTCTGTATATAATATAAGCACGCGACCAGTCAAGGAGGCGGTATAATGCAGCGTGGCACATAACTCGCGGGTTACGTATCGCACTGCCTCTGGCTAATCATAGGTTAGCGGCGTTTAGGCAGATGCGACAAAAATTGAACGTCTTTGGCGTTTTGTACGCCGCCTCTCCTGTGAACCTGTCCGACATACCTGAAAGGGTGCGTCGTGTGGCAGCCACGCGACAATTGAGCGCCAGCTCCTATGTACCCTAATAAAAAACTACCCTATAATACACTAAGGATTACGAATCAAAAAATCATTAACAATCATTAATTAACATTGCACCATGTTATTTTACCATAATCGCAATCGGCCTTAGATATAAATATGGTATGCTTGATACAATAAAATTAGTCCGATTCGACACGCGAGTATTGGATGACATATAAATTTTGGTACAAGCAGATTTAGAGGACTGATTAAAAAATCTGTTAATTAGACGGATGATTAATTGTGGGATTAGAAAAAACAATAGCGATAGTAGCTGTGATTGTGAAGCACTGTAAACGATAAAGAATTTTCATTGGGTACTACTGGGACCTAATAAAAGTCTACGTAGGTACATGTGTTATTGGAATGTATGCCTAACTGTTTCAGGTATAGCTGGCGACAACACTTTAGCTGTAACTAACTAGTTAATAGAGTGTAATAAAATAAAGGGTTTTTCAGGGTGCGTTCAAGATGTTACGTCGGTAGTCGATTTATGATTACTGGCTGTGACGAGTGGTAGTACACGCCGGTTTAGTCAACAAAATCCAATTTAAATTAATTGGCCTCGCATTCTTCGCGTTCGTTGGCTGACTTAGAATCTGATCTAATTGTAAGATCGGTAGTTCAAGGAGCACGATGAGAATCGGATGACTCCGCCTTTATTCGAATCTCATCAGATACACGAATCTATAGATATTCGATACAAATGAAGATATCAGGAAAAATATTATAAAAATAAAGTTGCATCGCTCCTGGAGCTTCGTTGAATGTTACGTTGAATGATTGATCGATCGTATTAAAAAGTGGCCGTAACAATTCGTTACGGGAGTCCGTGTAGTTTGAACGCTCGGTTTTTATAATACGTAATTCCTTTAATTCATCACGTGTTTATTCCGATGACGTATTATTTCAGGTAAGGGAAGAGACTATTTTTCGTAGCAGAAAATTCGTAAAAAATTATGTAATTTATTGCACGAGCTTAATTAGAGGCTTCAACGCTTGGGATTGATGGGAAGATGCACCGAATAGAATTTAAGATATTGCTCGGACGGTGGAATGCATGCTAAAGGAAGGACTTCCATGTAATTCCCTAAGAAAATTGTAATTAGCATGAGCCCAGTAAAAATAATTTTCATAAATTTTTTCTATAGCGTGAAGGATATTCAAAATTGACAACCAGGGATTTGGAGCGATTCGTCAAAATATCAATACCGATTCATCTCTAGTGACGTCACATCGAATATACGTCATTCAGAAATATATATGAATATCATTATATAAAAAGATAGAATATTCACTATATCTTTAGCGTATCTAAAAACCTGTCGTAACCCTTGATTTTCGTACGCTCACATCCATTTCGGAATTCGTCTAAAAAGTTGGACAGGAATTTAATCGCTAACGATCGCGTAACGATCGTCCAATAACCTTAGCTTAGCCAACCTCTTTATTTTCATTACCATGGAATTACAAATAAATGCAGTGCGGATCCGTTTGTTCGCTTTCGGTGCACGTATACATTCTACAAAAGAGCAAAGAATCATCATGTCGGTTCGATCGCACGAGGAATTGAATATTTTACCCATCATGCAATACGACTACTACATTCAACCTGTATAGCTATATATACGCATATACTCCATATATAGACGTCTGGTTGGCGTAACTCGTGTCCAAAGTAAAACCAAATTCTACCAAAGTCCAAATTCAAATGCAGCAAGTATGATGTATAAAATTATATTAATTAGAAAGAATTCTCAAAATCCGTCCCTCTGTCGATACACAGTGTCCCAATGATTTCCTAATTGGCCCGGTGTCTAACTTAAGATCTGTTTGGCTAAATTATAAAGGCGTACCTTATATACGAAACTCACTCCAGAGCCTCGGGTACGTCGATGCCGGCCTTAAATCAAGCGCGTGGCTAATTGCCACCGATATTTTATACATCGCCTCGTGCGCCAAAGCCATCCCATAGCACGCGCCATGGCGCACGTCCCAAAAGGAGGAGGCGAAAATTACAAAAGAGAGAGAGAGAGAGAGAGAGAGAGAGAGAGAGAGAGAGAGAGGGAAGAGAGAGAAAAAAGAAGTCAACTACAGAGGAGAAAGAACTTACAAATAAAAGAGTCTGCTTGTACATGCAAGGTATAGGTAGGGCCTTGCACCTGAACCTGAGAAGATTTTTCGTTTCTTTTTCTTTCTTTCCTTCGTTCTACGTTACGGCCCTTTGCTCCCTAAAGATTCCTTATACGATTTATCTCAAGACTCACGTGAACACTAGCGCGACTGAAACACTCTCTTCTACGTATGCAATGTGACATCAAATGGCTTTTGGAACTTTACATAATTACACGACGAAAGATCGCTTGGTAATAACAGGCCCTTTTGGCATTTATAAATCGACATCAATCATCTTTCTCGATCATTGCGTATTACGATATTACGATCGTGTTACCGATAAACGTTGATAACTATGATACAGTATCGATAAATATATCGATGTATAAGCAACATCGGTCTGTAAGGTTGTAAAATAATTTTTTGGATGATATACTCTATATTGTAGATCTATATGTATAGTTATAGGCAATATCCAGTTTTATAGATCCAGAAAGTCATGTCCTTTGGGGTCGAGTAATGAGACTTGTGTATATAATGTAAGAGTTTCACTAACTACAGGGACGTCTCTAGTCAATTACGAAATGACTCCCTTAGGATCAGAGGTGGCATCGACTCACGGAAATAAATTGGACTGTTAATGGATACCAAACGAGTTAATTAATGTTCATTTACCTCCGGCATCTTGCGTTATTACAAAATCGATCTACAGAAAGAAAGTTCGACTTTTAATTGCACGAGCGTATACAGCTATTGTATACAGTATCGTAAATAGTATTACGCGTGTTTTGAGTTCCTGAGAATTTTTTTTTTTTACAGCATTTAATTAACAGTCAGACTGAATAGTCCAATGGTTGAGCGAATTGATTAAGTCGCCAGAAATAGCAGTTGCCCTGGCTACTTCCAATGCTCGTTAATTTGTAGGCACCCAAGTCGAACGCGGCTTCCTTGAAAAAAAAAAAATAATAAAAGCATCCCTCTTGTTTGCCAAAGATTAGACTCATTTATGTTTGATATATTAAATCGAAAATTACAGCCTAGCCCAGTTCTAGTCTGATAATGTAGGTTGTTGTTCTAGCAACCTAACCTATACTCAATTCGCAAAGAGTTATAGTAATTTCCGATCGATATCATTTTAATTCGCGAAACCATCGCTCCACGTGAATTAATTGTCCAAAAGGCCTAGGACGTGCTATAATTTCATTGATTAGCGAAACACGAAAGACAGGGTATGCCATTTTTTGTCTTCACTGCATTAATTTATAATAGAAATTTCATCTACACGCCAGCTGGTCACGTGGTCGATTAATGCAAAGAAAACACGCATGAATACAATTTATTATCGCAATTCCGGGATTATACATATTCAGGAATAACTGTACATAATCATCGTATGTGTGTATATATATAAATTATTGTGAATATTCCATATAGGGACGTTACAGAGTATGTAACAATGATTTCACTTTGAGAACATTCTATATAGCTGTTTACTGTTTTCTTTAATGAAAATCGTCAATTATCAGTTTCTACGTATATGTGATGTCAATTACCGTTTTTATTGGTTCCTTAACTTCATCCTCGTCCCTGGAAGCTGAGGCGGTATTGGTAAACGTAATGCGCCTCTTGTACTGGCATGCTATGGTGTACGTACATGGTAGACGGCATGTCCCCGGTAATTGGCTATTGGATCAGATGCGTGATCGTGGCAAGGATTCAGTCAGGCCCAATTCTACATAATCGTAACACGTTGTCCACATACGCGTAATACCGGTCAAATTACATGAGACCGAACTCGATAATAATATCTTTAACAAATAGCAGGATCTTCAATTTAAACGTTGCCTTTCTGTACAATTATACGTGTTGGAAAATTATGATGGGCTTACTTTCATTAAATTTACACCGTATACGCATACGACGCGAGTTAAAAGAGGTTACGGCAGATCTACCTGCTTGGACTGGATAAACGACACTTGAATTTCTTCCGTCTTAATAAAAGAATGAAGACAAAATATAAAAATAAATACCTGCGTGCCTCGAGTGAAATCTAATGATAAATGCGACTAGGAAACAGGAAAGTGATCACACGACAGGCGTCACTATCGGCCATTTCATTGAGAGATGACATACCCGTGTTAGGAGAAAATGATTTTATGTACCTGGTGTAATTTTATGAGAAGAAAGTAAAGTGGAATATTTCCGTGCGAGTTTAATATAGACTGTCATGTTTGAGGTTAGTTCATTCAGAAGTGGACGGAACGACACTAGTGAATTTAATACGCAGTACCAACTTACATTTAATCGAGAATTTACGTGTGTCGGTTGGCGAAACTGTACTCAGCCGAAAAGAGGCGGAGTACTTCGTGGACCATCGTACGGTTGTTAAAATGCAGTTAAATCCAAGGGACGTCACGAGGTCGGCGGTTTTTAAGGGCCCCAGGACATTGCCCATTGGCCATCAACAGCACATTAGTTACCGACCGTAAAGCAAAACTATTTGCGAGCGATGCAGGTGCAGCTTTTGATCTCCTTCTGAAGAAACGGGGAAACCTTTTCGACATCCCTGGAGGATAACCACAATGCAGGTGCAAGTTTAACTTTTCCGTTAGTGATGGCGCTGCCGAACGATACAGAATCTAGACTAATAATTTTTGAAAAGCGTCAATTTTCTTTCTTTCTTTATTGTAACTCGTGACGGTATTTGGGTGAAACCTTAAATAGTCATTTGCGTCTGACAGTCCTAACTTTCCGGTTAGCATCCTTTGCGGTAAACGAAGTCTGCACTTAATTGGGAAGTGCAACGCTTGATGGCGGCAGTGGCAAACTGAAAACGATAAGATAAGGTCCGTTTAAGGGCACGTGGCTATGTTCCAGATCATTCCATTCGAAATACCATCAGTGAAAATGGGACCGAAACACTTGATGTCCCTTGCCGATCTGCGAGGGATAAGATTCAAATCTTTCTCTCGTTTGCGAGCTGTTATACGTCCACGTTATATTTCTGGGCCACCTATTTCGCCCTGACCTCCCAAAACGTCTTAATTGTCTTGAAATTAGTTACAGTCCCCGTTCGAGGGCCGCAGTCTGCTTCCTTTTTGAAATTCGTAACGCTCGTGCTTCCAGGACATTATAATAAAATGGATCCTCCTTTTTTTTCAGCTGACAATGCACTTTTCAAATTTAAAGAAAAATTCATTCTAACCCTTTCGCGTGTTATCCAAAAATCTTCACCAAACTTGACTTTCGAAATGAGCGAAGGTAACGCGTAGATTTTTCAAGTAACAAAAAACCGCGTAACTGATTTTTAATGTCTTCATAACTGCCATTCGGTGAAAAACACATTGCATCTGCAAACCCAAATTTTTTTACTCACATTCCTCCACGCTCCAAATCCGTATGTTCGTTTTTCGAAATATCTAAGATAATTACTGTGCTCATTCAAGTATACTATAACAGTGTCGGTATTTCTTGTTATAAAACGATATTCTGAATAAATATACATAAATTACTTTAATATCCAGAATTTTCATTTTTTTTTCAAGAACACAGTGCATAAGTTGCAATCCGTGAAAAGCCGACTTACCGTAGAAAATACTCTTCGGGATTTACGCTTGGGCGATTCCACACTAGAAGGAGAACCTACACGCAATGTAAAAGTTTCCAATTATCATGCTCGGTGTACTACTTCAATTCGTTCCTTCATTTTCAATTAAAAGCCCACGAAAGTCGCCGCAGAAACACAACGCGTCACTGCCAATTGATCTTTCAATTAACAACAGACTCTCAGATCTGTACCAAAGTAAAACGTCAGTATCCAATTAACAAATAGAAACCATATCAATTATCATAAAGACAATAGATCTTCGCACGACTAATAACAAAAAAAGAATATTAAAAACACAAAATAACCTTCAATCATAACAACAGTGCACACTACCTATAATCAATTTTACACATGTATCAAGTAAATAAATTTTTGATCGTTCAATAAAATCTGATCGATTCTATACAGACAATATTTAAGCCAAAGATACACATATGTCCAGAAACAGGTGCAAGATACTTCAGTTAGTTAGACCGCGTTATCCAGTTGAAATGCATCGGCTTGACACTAAGGTAATGATTACACCATATGACGACAGTATCCTTAACTCAATACGTCATACCTGTATATATCTATACGATGTTTATCAAAATCGGAAAGGAAAGGCTGCACGTTTATTTCCCAGACCCCATCTGGAATTCACGTTTGAATTCTCCTTTTTCTCGACAGGAAGAATATTCCGTAGCATTACGTGCGATAGGAAAGATATGACGCTTGGGATGCTTGAGCAGCGATTAATCGTTAAAAAGCGCTGTGTATCGCGAGCCAGGATCAAAATGGGTCTTATACATGCGACCGTATTAACATACAACATTAGTTATTCTACATGCGAACAGTTGACTACCCCAGGAGCCGTATTGTTCTGATTTCTGTAGCAATTATAGCATATGCCCAATGACTACCTTTGTGGTATCGATATGGGGTCCATACAGAATTATTACCTGAAACGCATTAACAGCAGTATGATTTGCAGGCGAGAGCTAAGTAATTTCATTGCTGAATTTTCTATAGGTATACATGAAGAAATGGATGGTTACCTGCTGTGTTATATATGTATACAGTGTACTGTCACTTGGCGAAAGTCACGTGACACGTCCGCCACCTGAGATCATTTATGCGCTTCGCGATTTTCATGCAGAAATATAGGATTTCGTAAAACAAATTTTGAACGCTAGTGAAATATCAGTGAATGGAAATGACTCCGTGAATACTTGACTGTCAGCAATTAGTTTCGTAACGCATATCCTAAACCTTTCTTTTAAGCTTTGAGTTTTCTTGCTATGCTGTATAATACGTCTATGGTTACTTTCGCTGAAGAATATCTGTTCGGGCGATGTATGATAATAATTCGATAAAAATCATAAATCGAGTTTTAATTGACACTTAAATTCCAATTGAATTTTTTTTAACGTAATAATTCAATTCTGAAAGATGGCAATGACGTATAATTTTTTTTTATAAAGATCAACGAGTGACGTTGATCTTTTTATTTTCATATTCTGAGGATCGTCAGGTTTTGTGTGAGTCGTTTCCCGTGTGTTAGCTAAGATTACGCATATGCGTATACCTATTAGAATTTTTGTAACTATAAATGCATGAAGCGTGTATATGTAACATAAGCGATGAGATGCAGGGAAAGTGCCAAGCTAATAGCGTGCAGGGTATATAAGGCTGATGCTAGAAAACGAAGTGGCTCAGTCAGTGGTTAAAGACCACGCTAAAACACGGGCGCAACGTATCATGAATATTAAGGTAAGTCGAAAGTGGAAGGACTACGGTATTTCGATGATCAAGGGAAATAAATAATTTTTCGAATAAGTATTTAAATTCATCCGGTTTTATATTCGTGTGGATAATTGATGTGCACAAACTATTAGCGTTTGGTCGAAATGAACGTCAACTGGGTTCATTATCAAATCTGGTCGATCACTCTGGCCCACCAGTGGCAAACTAGAAGACAGGGGATAGTGTATTAGCCGTGGGGAAGGTATATACATGAACATGCGGGTATGCGTAAACAGGGAATTATTATGAGGATCACAAATAACGTAGATAAACATACGGATACCTAAACGAGGTACGAGTTATAACCTTCATTGACTCAACATTCCTGATTACTTGAATTCAGATCTTGATAGGCCTAGTAGCCTTGGCCACTGCGGCACGCTGTGTGGAAGTATCACAGAAGGACTCCACTGGAACTAAGAGCACATCCCCGGAAAAGGACTCGGAGTCATCGTCCAGCGACAAGAAGACGGAGAAACGTGGACTGTACAGTAGCTATGGAGATGCTGGAGGTTACGGTTCAGGGGGTTATGGGTCGGATGGTTACGGATCAGGAGGTCACGACTTCGGCGGTGGATCAGACGGTGGTGGAAGTAGCAGCTACGATCAGCAGGAGCACGTGAAGACTGTAACAGTAGTGAAGAAGGTCCCAGTACCTTACGAGGTCGCGAAGCATGTACCCTACACCGTAGAGAAACATGTACCTTATAAGGTGAAGGTTGGGGTACCGCAACCCTACACAGTTGAAAAACATGTACCCTATCCCGTGAAGGTATACGTGAAAGTACCTGTGCACGTTCCTCAACCTTATACCGTGGAGAAGAAGGTCCCGTACGAGGTCAAGTTTCCCGTAGATAAACCGTACGAGGTTAAGGTCTACGTACCTCAACCGTACACAGTGGAGAAACATATTCCTGTACCTGTTAAGGTTTCTGTACCTCAACCATATACTGTTGAGAAACATGTACCTTATCCAGTAAAGGTTAAGGTTCCAGTACCTCAACCTTATCCCGTGGAGAAACCAGTTCCGTACGAAGTGAAGGTTCATGTTGATAAACCATATCCAGTACATGTACCGAAACCATATCCCGTAACAGTCCATAAACCTTATCCAGTAACCGTTGAAAAACCTGTACCCTATGAAGTTAAGGTACATGTTGATAAACCTTATCCTGTACATGTTGAGAAACCGTATCCTGTTCATATTAAGGTTCCCGTTCCTCAACCTTACCACGTGGCTAAACCAGTACCCTATCCCGTAGAAAAACCGGTTCCTTATCCCGTCAAGGTCCCGGTTGACAAACCGTACATCGTTGAGAAGGAAGTACCTTATCCTGTTGAGAAAGAGGTACCAGTGCCGGTTAAAGTACCTGTTGCTGTTCCAGTACACGTTAAACACGAGGAACACGGTTCGGATTTTGGAGGCGGTGATTATGGTGGCAATGGTGGTGGTTATGAATCCCAGGACGGGAGTTATTCTGAGGGTGGCTATGATTTGTCGTCCTACTCTCATCACGGTTGATTCAGTGTAATAAATTATGTATTGGGTGATTAGATATTTTTTTAGAAAAATCGTAGATCTAAGTCGAAGGTTTTATTGTTGACTAGTTTGTGAAAATTTCGGAACATTGAAAAATTATATCCGGCATATATATATTCATATATATTATGGCAGTTATCCAAAATCGCCCCTGAACAGTCTTATGTTTACTTCCGCTATAAACAGGTGCTCCAAAGAGACGTGAACCACGATCTAGCCGTATTTTATAAGATAATAACTTAACGTCCATAAAAAGCCTGTTATAACAGAACTGAAATTGCATTAGTCAAAGTACCTGTATGGATGGTTTAATGTTTTTATGTATTAAATAAATTTTAATAAATATTTTTCTTTGTGTATATATACGTATATACTAACAAATATCCCACTGTAAATTTATCCTTAAATACTCTACAATTTATGTGCTTAGAAAAATATAACGAGGCCTTAAAAAAGATTAGAATCTAAATCCTGCACTGAATATGATTGAATAAAAAATAGTGATAAATTGAGAATAGATAAAGGATAATTCTGAAGAAGCGATACACTATACCTTAGACAATTGCAAGAGTAAAATGTTTAAGACTTTCTATTCTCATTTCCCATGTTACTTATCGCAGTGCTCAGTATTATTTGCCAGGAAATAGATCCTATCGATTTCCTCTGAAGAACCGAAGGTTCTTTCAACGCAATGAAATGCAAATACGTCACGCGAAGCCACGCTTGTTCATTTTTCACTAGAATAATGAGCGCTGCCTTAAAAACTATTATTTTCTTCGTGATCGATTGATTAAAAGTAATAAGTAAAACTTAATATCATCCGTTATTAAAAGACTCAATAATTAAATAGGTATTCAATTTGTACAAAAATTCCAAAATTCAAAGCGTAACGGTTGCCAACCAAAAAAGGAAAATATACCTATTAAATTTAATCGATATCAAGATCCACTCAGACTTTCGATTCGAACAAATCTTAATCATTACTATACCGCAATTAAGAAACGCTCGGTAAGCTGCGCTGCATCAGCGAAGAAAGTGCACTTTCCCTGCAGTTTCTATGCATACACTCTTTAACGTCATTTATACCCATACACAGATCTCATATATGTTAAAAGCCGCCATTAAGGTGACGTAAAGACCAGTGAGTCGAACGTATTATTTTAATTTTACTATATCATGAACTCGAGTGCAGACGCAAGGTGGAGAGATCTGAATTTTATCATACCTATTGGCCACGGTCAAGTAAGAACGATTGACTGAACGCGAGTTTATTTTCACTGATTAATTTACTTACTAATTGGCTATAGATCGACACGATAAGATTTTCATTTTGTGCGTGCTTCAGAATTTTCAATGGCAATTCAATATTTTATACCGTGTTTCGAGATCATTGTGACACAGTATACACAGTATAGAACGTAATACGAAAATGAGCCAAGCACCCCGTATATTATAGTTAAATAATCTACAGTGAGTATCGCTTATACAAAAGCAGTTGTTCATCTTGCTGTGACCGGCCATGCGGCCAGTTTTGTGAAAGTGAAAAAAATCGCGACGATTCTGCCATGCGTGAATTATAACCGTGTTATATATACATATACGGGAATACGTAAGCCTGCACTGTTATTTATGTATGTACTTTGTACTTCCGGTTTTCTACGGAGGCTTCTCTAATAATAAGGAAGCAGGTTTATCGTTTCTTATGCGTAAAGTCATTTATCGTTTACACTAGGTAAAGCATATAGGTTAAGCTACGTTGAGCCATTTGTCATTATTATTTTTTGAATCGGTTGTACAAACACCGTTAAGTAACAATATCCATATTACCAGTAGAACGGATAAAGTTAAATTTGTCTGGGTTTCATTTTGTTCGTGCCATCGTGGCGTTTCCAGCCGTTGCTGCTGATATCGGGCGCGACTGTGAAGCGAAGGCAATTATCGTAGCGAAACTTGAACGTGGCGGCGGGAGTGAGTGTTGGCGTCTGATACGACGGGTCAGGTCCCACGGGATTCTCAGGGATTCAAACGGGACTATCCCGCCTCTCATCGCAGTTAATTACAGAGTCCTTCTCAGTCCCTTCACTCACCCCATTTTGCCACCCTTATTGCTGCGTGTATCGCCACCGTTTTTCACCATTGAGGATTCCCTTTCAGGCTATGGATTTACAGGTACTTATTGTTTGCTGAGATTTCCTTTTTGACACTTTAATGAACTTGAAAACATGCATACATACATAATGTTGAATAAGTAAAAAGTTGGAATATAATTTTTATATTTTTATTAGAAACAATTTGGGTAACGTAAGGATTAAAAATTCTACTATCGGCTTATCAGCTTAGAATTGATATTATATATTTTTTTATATTTCTCTCTCTTTTCATTTGTCTGTCTTTCTGTATATTTGTCTCTGTCTGTCTATTGCAAACCGTCTGTCTGCTTTTCTCTGGCGTCCTGGAGTAGTACGAGCGCGTCAATTTGGGCTTGAATACGTTTTAAGCGCCTCCCACAATCAGCGAGTGTCAGCAAAGCCTCCTACGGGAATTCAAGTGAGCGAATCGTACCGGGATTGAACGCTTGAAATGGAATAATATCCAATAATCTCGCAGCCGAGAGAGGACGGGATAAAAAGGGACGTTTTATCGTAACATCGCAGCACCGGCGCCAGCCATTTCTGCTCGCTTTTGCACTCCCGGGCAAAATTAATTATTGATTTCGGATACGGGCATTCAGGGCGCTTTTAATCGAAAGCGAACCACTAACTGGGCGACTCGGCCTATTCCAAATAGACAATCCTGCCTCTATATAAAAGTGAGGAATGTATACCAATTATTTTTTCAATTCCAAAAAATCATACCTTAACAATTTTTTGGATTTTACTTTCATTGTGTATATAAAAATTTGTTAATAAATAATATAACATGAACATTCAAAAAATCATTATACGGTAATAATGTTATCTTAATTAACGATTTTATTATAGTGCATACCATTTCCAAAAGGTGATACATTTTAATTAATACGAAATTTTTAAAACAAAAGCGTTAAAAAGGCACGACTGCACAATTTATAGAAATAACGCAACCATCAATTAGGTCTGATTGTTTTATTAGTAAATAATGATGACCAATGAATAAAGGATTTCAATGTGACAATCGTGTTAGTTAAGCTTGGTAATAGTAGACGATAATCTGGTATTTTCTTTATCCGCTACTAATGGCTGCAGGCTTGATGCTCGGAGTAGCACCACTGTCAGATCGTGGTTTTGGTGCTTCTTCCCTCGCGTTCGGCAGATTTTCTACGATCTGGATTAAAGTATTCCGAGAAAACATGATTAAATAAAACCTTCGTAATAGTAAATTGTGCAATATCCCATTAAGTTGACATTGCAGTAAATATACAGAAAACAGTGATAACACTGATTCTATATGTTTTCTATGACAAGTTAAATTGTACGTCGTTACCCACGAGGGTATAAATCTGAAATCGAAATCTCATATTGGAAAAATGACTGACGCGACAAGAGGGTAAATAATTAATAAGGCATATTGGAAAAATAGGAGATAAGGATTTTTTTAAACGAACGTAAAATAGTTTTGGTTATCTTCTTTTTTTTTGTATATTTTTGTGCCAATCTCCTGTGAGAATGCTTATATTATGAAAAGGGAGAAAGGATTGTATATGAATAACACAATCACCGCGATGCGTAATCCTATATACAATCCGCAATTATGCAATTCTTTGATGCACTTTTCAATCAGCAATGAATTTATTAGGTCGAGTCTATTTGAAAATTTTAAGCTATATCTTTGATCACCTTCTGTAACTCTGCCTTGGAGAACATATGAAAGAATGCTCCTGGTGTCATTGTCATTACTTCAATGTTGGTTTCATTCAGTTTTTCCTCCATGACCTGCTTTAAGATTGTTAATGCTGATGTTGTTGCCTCCTTCAGTGTCATTGACTGCAGAAAAATAGTTTTTGAATAAAAAGGTTTAGGACTTGTATGATATACTGCAGTGCACGATACCTTGTGATACACTTCTTGAAGTGACTGTTGTGCACCTTCGCTACCTGATCCAATAGCTTTTGCATCAAATTGAACAAATGTACCGGATGGATCCATATGAAAAAGTTGGGGTCCTTTTTCATCAATTCCAGCAAATAATATTGCTACACCAAATGGCCTAGACATGGCACTGCCATCATCGTCACTGTCCCCAAACTGTATTGCAAGATTGGATACAGCTTGAGCTGCTGACTCTACTGTCATTTTCTCATTATAAATGAACCAATGATTTTGGCATTCCACCCTAGCCCGATCGATCATTGTTCTTGAATCTGCCATTAGACCAGAGACTGCACAACCAATATGCTTGTCAACTTCCACAATTTTTTCTACTGTTGTTGGTTCCATTAATGGAGAAGTAATACGTTTCTCCACTGCCAAGATTACACCTTCCGAAGTTGCAATACCTATGGCGGTGGATCCTAGTTTGATAGCTTCAATTGCATATTCTACTTGGAATAAACGACCTTCCGGAGAAAACGTGTTAACACCACGATCATATTCTGAACGTGTCAGAAACATCTGCAAATTAAAAAAATTATTACAAGTAAATTCACCGTCAACACATTGTGACAGGTTTATTAGTTAAACCAACCCATTCATAAATTACGAGGAACGTAATATAATTTTTAGTTTAAAAAGCTATACAATTACACAGAATCTGGAATCTATGAAATGCTTTCAATAATTGATACAATATTCAAATACAGTATATAAAATCTTATTAGAGGTTAACTATCATGACACTGCAAAACTAATAAAAGCGTACTATTATCTTATGTCATATAATTTTGGCGTATAGCTAATCTAATAGTGACTGTAACGGAATATGAATTTTACCTTCAAAGTTCACAGTTGGTCCAAAAGGAAACAACTCAAAATTAACTGAAGCCGACTTATCACAAACGCTAGTCACGGAGGATCACGAACAATCAAGAGCGAATGCGAATGGCAGAAGCGGGTGAATATACCAGAGATCAGTAGGGAGATGCACAACACTACGGTTTTAGGTGATACCAAAAGCATGGCGCTAAATCGTAGCGGCGAGTTCGGGAGTAGGATTTCGTGATCATCGCCTCCGTCGATAATACGTACGCTATGCATCTACACTATACAACTATACGCTACACAACTAACTATAGGGAACACCGCACTTTTTTAAAATCTCTTAAAAATGATTGAACAATAGGCTTTTTCAACAGTTCTCAAGGAGTTCTATAGTTCCTGATAGGTTTTAACAATAGTTCTGCTACGTAACATTACAAAAATTAAGGTGGTACACGGGTGTCAGCTCCAGCACCGCCCTTGTTTAAAATCTCTTAAAAATGATTGAACAATAGGCTTTTTCAACAGTTCTCAAGGAGTTCTATAGTTCCTGATAGGTTTTAACAATAGTTCTGCTACGTAACATTACAAAAATTAAGGTGGTACACGGGTGTCAGCTCCAGCACCGCCCTTGTTTAAAATCTCTTAAAAATGATTAAACAATAGGCTTTTTCAATAGTTTTCGAGGAGTTCTATAGTTCCTAATAGGTTTTAACAATAGTTCTGCTACGTAACATCGTTAAAATACCTATTAAGGATACTAGTTGCACCATATGCTTCAGTGCAGGTATGCATAAGGAGCTGGCTTTCAGTGTTGTTTTCAGGTTATGTTTCAAACAGTTCCGGAATAGTTCTCTCTAGTACTCAATGTTGGGACCATAGTTCCGCTTGGAATTATTGTTAAATAATTCTGGAATCTAGCACCCCATCGCTGCACTCCTTAACGCAAGCAGGCATCAGGTGCTGGCTTTTGGCTTAGTAAATATTATCGAGCTTATAATGTGCACTCGAATTTAAGATTACAAAAAAAATATTTTGGCAATATCTGATGAGCGGCCGCGTTCTAAGGGTTGCTCTGGGAACCAGCGGTATATTCCGGAGAACCTCTGCCCGTCAAACTATACGTTTGTGATCACGTTCAGCTCGGCTACGACGGGACATGCATTATCGACGGAGGTGATGATCACAAAATCCTACTCCCGGACTCGCCGCCACGATTTAGGGCCATGTTTTTGGTTTCGCCTAAAACCGTAGCGTTGTGCATCTCCCTACTCATCTCTGGCCTAAAACCGCAGCGTTGTGCATCTCTCTACTCATCTCTGGTGCTAATTATGAAAATGCTAAACTTGACTTTGACTTTCATGCGAACTGTTAGGGACGTATCTTTAGGTCCATTTACAATGGAAATATATGTCACCACGTGATGTCGCCTCAAACATTTGTTTTTATATAGAGGGTTTTCAGTCTATTAAGGTTACAGCATCAATGGAGCATTCAAAAGATACCGGTTCATCAAGTAGGAATGGCAACGTTTTCAAGTTGTAGGTTATTGAAACATAATAAATTAATACGTATATCAGACCAGAACCATTGGAAAAAAGACTATTTATCCTTAATTAGATTTAGTACGCATAAATCATTCAATGAATCCGAAGTGGTTGTTCCATTGCCTAACGGGTAAGAACATCGTATTATCTTTTATGTTAACCTTCAATTCCTTTACGTAAATTCTGTAGCACAGCATCCTTTAGATAAAAAAAAATATTTAATCAGAACATGACTTTACAAATGATGTCTAGATGAACTAAACGTTCGACCTATACTCATAATATTCTTCATTGTCTTCATCAATGGTGTGACGATGTATTTATGGTTTAAAAGAAAAGCATGTTATCGTTAATTAATAAAATTTGTTATTGATACATTTGTTTATTTATTGCGTTTAAATAAAGATTTCAAACTTTTGCAAGTGTAATCAATTAATAGCATACTTGCTTAGACATTTTTTAAGTATTTTTCAAGATATATAATCTTCATTTACTTCAAATGATCTAATTCATTTAGGAGGAACCTTAGGCTCTCCACAGGTAAATATGCACGTTTTGCTGATGGATGTGCTGTGGCTTCTCTCGGAGATACCTCTGTTATGGTTACGACAGTCAGTAAAACTTATACATCCAATACTTCGTTTCTACCTCTGGTAGTAGACTATAAACAAAAAGGAGCTGCAGCTGGCCGTATTCCTACAAATTTTCTACGGCGGGAACTAGGACCAACGGAGTATGAAATTTTAACAAGTCGTCTAATAGATAGATCAATTAGACCACTTTTTCCACAAGGATATTCTTATGAGACACAGATAATGTGTAACATGTTGGCAATAGATGGTATCAACGACCCAGATGTACTTTCCATTAATGGTGCGTCTGCTGCTTTAGCTTTGTCCGATGTACCATGGAATGGTCCTGTTGGTGCTGTTAGAGTAGGGTTGATTGATAATGAAGTAATAATTAATCCAACCCGACGAGAAATGCATCAAAGCCTACTGAATCTTATTGTAAGTGCTACAAGCCAAAATTTAGTCATTATGATGGAAGCATCAGCAGAGAATATCTTGGAGCAAGATTTAAAAAAAGCTATCAAGCTTGGTGTGAAGGAATGTCAGGGTATTGTTACTTCAATACAACAGCTACAAAAAGGACATGGAAAACCAAAAAGAGATGTAACACCTGTTCCTGAGAGTTTTCAAGAATTAATAGATACTGTCAGATCTCTATCAGAAATGAAACTTCGTGAAATATTTACGGACTATAAACACGACAAGATATCAAGAGATACAGCTGTTAATAATGTTAGAACGGACGTTATGGAAAGTATGAAAAAGAGTTACTCCGATTTGGACCTCCCTATGGTGGTGGAGGCTTTTGGACAAATTAGTAAACAAATCTTCCGATCCCTTATTTTCGAAAATGAGATAAGGTATTGAATTTTACTTGAACACACAAGTCATCCATACTATAAATTGTTGAACTCCAAATCAATCATGTTACAGATGCGATGGTCGAAAACTAGAAGAAATCCGAGATATAACGTGTGAAGTAAATCTGTATAAACCGCTGCATGGATCAGCTCTGTTTCAGCGAGGCCAAACACAAGTCTTTTGCACCGTAACTCTTGACTCTGTTGAGAGTGCCTTAAAAATGGATCCGATATCCATGTTAGCAGGGTGTGTACAATTGACTTAGTGATATTAAAATACATTTTGTTAAATCCCTTTTCTCTTTAGTGGAGTAAAAGAGAAAAATTTCTTTTTGCATTACGAGTTCCCACCATATGCCACTAACGAAACAGGACGAATGGGTCCTATAGGTCGAAGAGAAATGGGCCATGGGGCTTTGGCTGAACGAGGCTTACGCGCTGTCCTTCCAAAAGATTATCCATTCACCATACGACTTACCAGTGAAGTTCTGGAGTCAAATGGTAATACGGTTATTGCATTGTGATTCGTATATCAAATTGATTTAATAATATCAACTAAATTTAGTAGTGCTGTTTCTATTAAAGGTTCCTCATCCATGGCATCTGTCTGTGGAGGAAGTATGGCTCTAATGGATGCTGGTGTACCTATATCTTCTGCAGCAGCGGGTGTTGCAATGGGTTTAATTACTAAATATAATGAAAAGTCACACCAAATTGAAGATTACAGGATACTTACAGACTTACTGGTACCTAATCTCATTGTTGCAACTCAGTATTTTCATACCGTCTAGAGAAATGTATGTACAGAAAAATATTCTTTGTTCACTAGGGTATCGAAGACTACATGGGAGATATGGACTTTAAGGTAGCTGGAACAAAAAAAGGATTTACTGCTTTGCAGGCTGACATAAAGATTCCTGGTCTTCCATTAAAAATCGTAATGGAGAGCATATCTCGTGCCTTAGACGCTAAATCACAAATTATTAATATTATGAACACAGTCATTGCTAAGCCTAGATCTGAAAAGAAAGACAATCTGCCCGTTACAGAAGACATTGAAGTACCTGTTCATCAACGAGGTAAATTCCTCGGAGTGGGAGGTTCAAATTTAAAAAAGATTCTGGTCGAGACTGGAGTCCACGTAAGTATTTGCATCTCTTATATTTATTATTTGTCATCTTTGTGGAAAATGCATCAATTTCTTTCCTTTTATCACACTATATGTATAAAAATCGTTATTTGCAGATACATCCCTCAGATGAAAATATATATACCATCTTCGCTCCTAATCAAGCGGCAATGGATGAAGCAAAGGAAATGATTCAGAATTTAATGTCACAATCGCGCGAGCCAACTCTTGACTTTGGTGGTATTTATACGGCAAAGATAGTTGAGATTCGCGAGACTGGCGTTATGGTTACTTTGTATCCCACTATGAATCCAACGCTGCTTCATAATTCCCAATTAGATCAACGCAAGATTAGCCATCCATCCGCATTAGGTCTTGAAGTAGGTCAAGAACTACAAGTTAAATATTTTGGAAGAGATCCAGTCTCAGGGCTCATAAGGTTGTCACGCAAAGTCTTACAAACTCCAGGAAATAATATAATTAAAAATTTCGTATCGACATCGTGAAAACACAACAGAATATTTTATAATAATGTAAATGAGAAATTTAGAGCAATTTATGAAGGTTGCTCAAGGATCTAGCACGAGAAAGATATAGACATTGTAATATATTTGTCTATACAAGTACAAAGTTTCAGTGACGTGCGTGTTTAGAACTTATGTCATCAAAGGAGACTCATAGAACAATGTCTATTCGTGCTGTTATGGACATTCTCTGTATTTGCGCGTATAGCTCTTGTATATATTATTAATTTTCATATAACTGTACCAAGACACTGTTTTTCTCACTATAGAAAACGGATTACATTACTTATTTTATTAAATACATTGCGAGATTTAGAATTGTGTGATAGTATCTGCAATGATAGATTATAATTTGTATAAAGTTTCGATGTAATAAAAGAATGACTATTCGAACGTTAATTTATTAGTATATTTTTATCGATCAGTACTGATTATCAAAAAATTTATCTTCTGACAGGAAACGATGAAAAGACCTCTTCGTCTTCTTCCGGCACTTCAATTACATCACCTGCCGGTAAATTAAGCTGGCAGTCATTCAACACTTTTTTGCAGACTGTTGCCGAATGTTTAAACAATTCCTTCTCTCGTTTAGTTAAACGAAGCTTAATTATATTCTGGACTCCCCTTGCAGATATTTTACAAGGTACGGAAAGAAATACTTCTAAATCCACATCATAGTGTCCCTACAATAATTTTTGACAGAACATTTTACGTAAAAAATAAGTAACAGACTAAATTACAAACTTACCCCAACAAGTGTGGATACTGAATGCACATTTTTTCTGTTTTGCAATATAGTCTGACAAAGATCAACTATACTCATGATAACAGTCCACTCCAGATGGCCTCTCGCAGAATTTGTATCAGCATTTCTACAAGAATGTGTCTTATCACAAATTCTCTTGAACTGACCCAGAATACCGGGATCCTCTGCACTTACCCACGCACGAAGGCTTCGAGTATGTCTGACCATTCCTCGGCTATCTGACTTCCACTCAAGTGACTCAATTTGGAATCAACCATGTTAACACTCGACCATACAGGAAGACAATTTTCTCCTCGTTCACCGATAATCCAAGCGTCAATGATGTTGATTGGCAAATTGACTTTTTTTGCAAGAAGATTACGCAAATTAACAGTGTCAAGATTCGTACCGGTTCCTATTACTTGATTCGAAGGTAACTGTGTCATTCTCCATACAACCCAGCTCATTAGATCAACTAGAAATTAAAATATTTTTCTACAGATATTCTGCAACGATTACACGTGAAAATTAATCACTCACTGTACCTGGTTCTACGGCTACCAGGAACACTGCTTCTGGACTATGTTCTGCTAAATTCCTTACGTAGTTATTTAACCTCTGAATATTCTTTCTTACCACGTTCATTTTATTTTGATTCTTACTGGCATTTTCACCGATTATTATTACAAGCTGCGAAGTAGCCGTGTCCGTTGGATCTGTAGAGAATGAACTGAGAGTGATGATAATTTATAGAGGACGTGATTAAAATATTTTTAATATAATTTTATTAGCTTTCCGTCACCATTGCTACAAAGGATATTTGATTGTTCCGTGTATGAAGAGGCACGTCGAATGTCTATCGTGTCGTCTAATAATCTGGAGACAGACTGATCATCGTAAAACATTATTTCTCTCGTAATATCCTATGGGAGAAATATCATAGATTATAATATAGACGACGTAACCTTATAGTAAATAAAACATAATATTTTACTCTGCCCTAATATCATTAAGGAATTACCTTTAATATGAGACTCATTGCACAGGCAGACGAGATACTATTTGCTCCCACGAAGGTAACCTTATTGCGTGGAACTTCATTATGTTCAATAATATTAGGGTCCTCAGAAAAATTCCGATAGCTGAATAAAACAATTTCAACTTGAGCATAACGTGCTATACTTTTTGTACGTTATATTTTTAACAGATAAATTTTTACTTTCTTTTCGTTCCGTCCAACAAATGGACTGATACTTTATTTGCAGGTGGAATGTCAGACGAATTTGTATAACAATCCGAATCCGCGTCTTCCTCTGATATCGTTACCTTCTTCGAAGATGCTTTCTTAATTAGGTTATCTGCGCTCGTTTGTCTCAGATTCTTCAAAGAATTTCGGAATGGTTTCTCATCTCTCTTTGAGGAATATTCTAAACCTGTCATAATGGTGGTTCGACAATTTCTTGTGTTATCTGTCAAATCTTCCAACTATCGTACTACCTTCTGTTGGGTCTGGAGGATTCTTATTATTTTCTTCAGATCGAGAATTACTCAGAGCGTACACAGCAGTCCCGTTCTTCTCGTAAAATGGTATATTCTCAAAATGGTCAATGCCATTGTTTCTATTGGACAATTTCGTAGCATCGAATTTATTGGAGGCACGTGCATCGATTTCCTTTGGAACTGGCGCCTGGTCCATATTCCAATTTATCACTGGACGAAAGGACTGTCCCGACGGGGAGTTGTCGTTATTTTTTGAAATTTTATTTTCCCTCACATCCACATCCGCGACAGCTTTCAATGGTGATATAGTACCTATGTCTTTTACGTAATTTTAGTGTGTTATTCGATGGTACACATTTTTCTATTATTATTGATGCATTCTTTAATATCGATCATACAGACATTCCATTACCTATGTCAGACTTATCCGATCTTATTCGTTTTCGAAATCCTGTAGATTCCAAACATTCTTTATCTTTTAACAATACGGGAAATGCGTGGGAATTTGGTATTAGGTCACTTTTAACTGCAACGTCATTAACCAAGTACGACCTGTCCATTTTATCATTGTAGCTTTCACTAAAGTTATTTGCTGTTTCGGATAACGAATTGGAACATCCCTTACATTGTTTTGATCTAAAAATAAGAATTTCAAGGATATTACCCTAATAGGACAAGTAATATCATACGATAGCTTACCTTGTCCTTTCCGTGAGTTTCTCCTCAAGATAATTAATATTTCCTGAAGAACAGAACGTTCTCTCCTCATTAAATGACCCTCGTACGCGAGGAGCAATTACACTCAGTTTTTCTTGTCCCTTAATTTCCGATCCCTTTCCGGCATCCAACGCCGTCCGTTCTCCTTTCATTTCATTTCTCCTTGGCACTCCTTCTCCACTAATTTCTTTCATTTCGATTATATCCGCTCCCACGTACCTGGGATTTCCATCTCTCTCGGACGCACTATAATTTTCATAACAGCTCAAAAGAAGCTGCGGGCTTCTTTCTTTGATTTCCTTAGGTACGTGCTTCGCAAAATATATCTCATCCTTCTCCTTTAGTTTACACGGTGTATTTGGACATCCTCTCAAGCTGTTCAGTCTGAACGTACAAAGGAAAGTTATTATGGTTGTGCAGCAGATTCAATATCCTGTCGAGGATAATCTAGAAAAAGCTCAAAAACAGAGACTCCCATTGAAGACTAGTTAAGTGGTTATTTTAACAAAGATTACTTCACTTGATATGGTTTGGTCATTTTTTTAGGTTAGAAATGTACGTAATTCAAACTCGATCTCGGTATTTAACTACGTTGCGAAATACTTCGATTAAACCTAACGGTCACGCGATTTTGTAATCCATTTGAAAAGCATCGAGTTGAAGTGTCTCGGACACTCCACGCGCCTACTTCCGGTTCAAAGGGACTAGGATTATTAAGTCTAATATAAACGTGATGAACGTCTTTGGATCGGTGAATCACTAAAGGGTCGGCACTCCTGAAATATGGAGGACACGCTTGTAAAAATAATTACTTTAAAGCTTTGCAAATGGGATCGTTTCGAGGATGCTGCAAATTTATTATGAATTGTTAATTTTCTATCCTTATCTACTTAAGCAAAGAGATCTTAAATACCTGGACTGCATAGCGTAATTTAATTGACTCTGTTCGTCGTTATAATTAGATTTCTCTATTAATTCTTTAGTTACTTCATGGTTTTTCGAAATAGGATATTTCAGTGTGGTACAAGAGGTGGTTACTGGTTTTGAAAATTCGAGCAAAGAGTTCGAATCTTCTTGCTGCGATAAATATTTATATCGATGTTCATAGCTCAGTTTGTCCTTGGTTTGACAACAGCTGTTATTGAAATCCTGCAATTGTTCATTTGGTGTTTCTAAATTGTACTTTTTCTTCCATTTTTTTTCATTCTTTGATAGCTTGCTGGATTCCTTGTCCATGAATCTGCAGCAGAAGTTTGGACTCTTTTAAAAGAACTAAATGTAGCTGTAATACTCACGTGTTTATTACGGCTTCCCTAAAAAGATAGAAAAAGTTTGACAAACGTAATTTCTTTTAAAAAAAGAGATTTTTCGAAAAATCAATTTACCCTAAAATCATTAAAGGATTTTTTTTATTGCACTTTTCTGACTTTTTCGTCTCCTTGATTATCTTTTTCCTTATCACCGCAGGACACTCGTCAGTGTTGCACAACTTCTCATGCTTCAATTTCTTATTCACAGGACAGTTAAGCATATAACACATTTTCCTTTCGGTTTTTGCATCGTAATTCTTCATTTCTCTTCTCTCCGTGATATCCTGCAACCTTTTATCGTCCGCATCCTTAATCTGATCCTTGGCTGAATTTTCCATCTGTACACAAGACAAGGGTTGAGCCATTGCATTGCCGTGGTATTCTGTCCCTGATTCTTGTTCTTTCGGACTAACCGTGTCAAAGAAGTCATACCTCTCGGATCTAAAAATATATGTTACTTTAGGGTTAGTCTAAATATGCAGAAATTAATCAATGATACCGTAGTCAAGAGCTTACGCGATTTTTAAATGATCTGATCCCGATTGACAAATCGAATTTAGCAGGGGTCCTTCGTTTTCTCTTTGGCGATACCTACTCGAATATCGTTTCATGAAAATAACCTTATCGAGATATACGTAGTGTTCTTATCGCTAGAAAGCCTTCTCGGAGTACTTTCTAATAGTGTTATCTAATCTACCTCGTGGAAATCAAATCTCGACTGTCAGCCTTTACCTACGAAATTGAAGTCACAAGGGGAAACATTTTAGATAAAGGACCGAGAGCAATAAGGACGATTATTATTTTCTCATTTTGAGAATTTCTCAGGGACAAGCTTACAGCAGGTCCCGTAGAGAAATTCGAATTGCAGATTTGACCTACTTTTTTCTTGATTTCATATTCAGGTGGACTGAAATTGATGATTTTTGTTTTAAGAAAATAAAACGCGAATATTAACTAATTATTTACAGTTCATCCTCTTGTAACTTCTTATCGTTTTTCCATGTCCTTTCGTCATTTTCCTTTGGGATTGACATGATAAATCATAAATATTAATTTTTTATTTATATTTTGCGTCCAATGGACTTTTTTTTATAAGCGAATAAAAATTTTACGTAAGTCTGTCACGAATTAGAAATTTTGCGGGGAGATGTTTATAATCGATTATCGACTCGAATATCGAATTAAATTAAATGAAAGATGCATAGCACACGTAATGCAGCTGATTACAGTTCTCGGCTATAAAACAGCTGAATATCAGTTTGGAGAATGGCTGGACGGGCATTTTATCAGTTCGTATGCAAACGCAGCTCGACATTTGCCCTAGCGATGGTGGTTGGTGCATTTTTCTTCGAACGGGCATTCGATCACGCATGCGAATATATGTTCGAGGAACTGAATCGGGGGGTACGTTATCGTGATATTATTAGAAATAATAATCTTAGTCTATAATGATGTTGATATTATTCATTCGGTCTCACAATCTCTGACCTCCGAGGTTAATTTAGATAATTGGCTAAGTGAACCGAGATCAATCTAATATAGAACGATTTTACATTTGTAAATATTTCCATTTGTTAATTATTTTTATACATTTCTTTCAGAGACTCTGGAATGACATCAAGGATAATTACAAACAAAAAGCAGAGGAGATGAACCACGATGGCGCCCAAATAACCCCCCAAAATATGTCTCAAGTCGAGGATAACAATAAGAGGAAAACCGAATAATTATTGACTTCTATAAAACTTTATTGAGATAATTCAGGTTGCTTGTCAAGTATAAAAAGAGGAAACGTTGTCAATGCTTGGTTGTTTATGAAATAAATTGAAATTGTTCCTGGAAATCTAAATGATAGTCAAACGATTGAATGTTTTATATATCTCTTTTATATGCAGAATGCGAAAATCATATTGGCAGCTTGAAAATTTAAAAACGCACACATTAACATTAAATATTTTTATTTAAGTTCAGACTATGATCGCATCACAGAACTCGATTGATATTGGTAAAGAATTAAGTTTATCACCGTACGCAAACATTAAATCGAATGAAAATGAATAACTTCATGATATCAATTATTGTTTTTAAATTACTTTAATTACAGAAACATTCTGGAGTAAGTAAACAAGCTTGAATGTGTAAGGCTATACATATCTTCAGCGCGTCTTTCTGAGAAATGGCTCACATGTTTCGTGCCAAAGGGAGTCACATAGGGTATAAGTAGCAGCCATTTGAGGCACGCGGTATCAGACGCAGTGTGACTGTGATTCCTGAATCATTGTAAGTCTGAGCTAAGCGAGAGTTTTAACCAGACTTATCGAACAGCATAAACGAGTGAGTACAGTTTAATTAAATTATTTAATACGGTAGAGGTGTAATGTGCTTTTAAAATTAAATTCTATTTTGACAAATTATCGATATGGCGTGTCTTTCAAAATACCTTCAGGATAGAAAAGTTCGAAATTGCCCGAAACTTTCAATTGACCATTTTGTATAAATGATCGAAACAATTTTTTCAGTGAAGATATCAAAACTCTGGAGTACAGTGTTTCTACATGTTTTTCTATTGGCGCTCGCGGGATGTCAAGAAACAGAGTCCATTGTCGCAGTCGATGGAATATACCTGGATGAAATTTGTAATCAAACGGAAAACGGAATAAGCATTAATTTTGAAAGCATGGGATTAAATTCGCTCCGCTCGAAATTTTTATCAAGTTCGCACGTCATTGCGTTGAATTTAAGAGGAAATGGTATATCAACCATAGCACGCGATGCTTTCGCGCGGTTACCAAATCTTTGCTACCTTGATTTATCATTGAATCCTTCAGTACAAGATGTAATATATGCTAATTTTCCTGTGAAACTAAAAGTATTGGTTCTGGATTCCACTGTTCAAAATTACGACGGTTATCGTTCTTATGATTCTGGAGAATGGCCAACGATCTCTCGTGTATATCCAGAAGTAAAGTATTTATATTTACGATCTAACAAGTTATCCAAATTTAACTATCGTTGGAAATTGCTATTTCCTAACGTCACACATTTATTTCTTTCACATAACAATTTTCACGAGGAATCAATATCCTCTATTCCAGAGTCTGTTACACACCTGTATCTAGAAAACAATAATATTAAAACTTTTCGTATACAAGATTTTCCAAACGTTGTATCTTTAGCATTGGATGGGAACAATATTGAATATATTAATTCTAATTACAACAATCCGTTTGCACGCGATGGAAACAATTTAGAAATATTGTCTCTAGGGAATATCAACATTAGGAAAATACACCCGGATGCATTTAGTTATATGAATAATCTAAAAAGTCTGAATTTGTCACACAATCAAATAAGTGACTTAGACACCAAAATCTTTTCACGTACACTACACTTAGAGACTCTGTTTTTAAATCATAACGAACTAAGTACAATTCCTGATGTATGCGGTCTTCCACAACTTGAAAGTCTCTCTTTACAATATAATAAAATAAGATCCGTGAGCGCAAATACCTTCTGTGACACGATGACATTGAAGTATCTTAACTTAGCTGGTAATCAAATATCCAACCTACAATTCGATAAATTCGAGAATCTAAAGAGGCTGGAAGTATTAGATCTTTCGCACAATATTCTCCATGAGCTGTCAGCAGACTGGAATTTATCACTGAACCTTCTTACCGATCTTCATTTAAACGAAAATTATTTCGAAGATTTGGATCATCTCTATTTGAACAACACTTCTGCTCTACAAAATTTATATTTGTTGAACAATCCTATAAAAACGTTAAATACTGATTCATTGCGTCACATAAAAAACTTAAACTTGCATCTTTCATATGGTGTGAAATGCGACAATATCTTATCATAAAGTTCTTAAAGAATTTTCTAGGAATAGGAATTTTAATAATAAGTATAACTGATAACATTAATTCAAAGTCGAACTTAAAGTCCAACTATGTATATCTTATAAAATGCTTTACATTGTTCTCTTATGTGTAATTTTATATACATTGAAGAAATGCATTAGCGTTGAATAATTTTTTGTAATAACTGCATTATTGTGATTGCCGGAAGGCGTATACAATATCTCAATAAAAAATGGTGGCCTAAAAATATTATCATATCCCGTACAACGCATATTTTAACTCAATAACATGATAACCCCGTCGTACGGTTTGTAGACCATCATGCCTCCACTATATGTATAAAGGATGAAAATTACTTCAAAGTTCAGTCGTTAGAATAAGCGAAAGAAGCAAACCGGTTGATCCTCAAGTAAGTACATATCTATAATAGATTTCCAAAATTTGAATATTGAACCATTTGCGGTAATCATCAGATCAAATAACAATTATAAACAATCCATAAATATAAAATTTTAATATCTTATTCGAATGTATTCTTTTGTTCATCTATTGGCAAAAACTAACATCCAAATCTAGGAAATTGACTCATCTCAATTTCAATTTAATTTTTTTTGTCTATCCTTACTTTCATTCTTTTTTGCCTAATTTTCCTAATTAATCCTTGTCATGCTGTTTATCAAGGTCTCCCACTGTCGATCACATTCTTTATCTTATATGCTATTCACTATCTTTTTCCCCATTTTTACATAAGCTTATTTCAATACACTGTCGCTCGATCAGCCTTGTTTTTTATAATGACGTTCGGAATCTTTCGAAAAAAAACATTGACAAATTTCAATTCGTTTGTTACAGAACAGCACCATGTATTATTTTCTTCTGATTCTGTTTATATATTCGGGAATATCAAATATTCAAGGCATAAATTCAGTGTATGACATTTTTAATTTTCTGGATGAAGACCAAACAACACGAAACCGCATAGCCAGACGAAGTCCTAATGAATTATTTTCAACCAACGACGAAAATTTGCCAATCGGAAAATGCGAAGACATGGAGGAAAATATACCATTAAGACTTTCGAATGTAGAATTAAAACAAATTAAGGCAGGATTCATTGATAGTCCTTACATATCATGTTTGAGCCTCGACGGCAATATGATTGATGATTTAGTGCCAGGAGCTTTTGATAATCTTCCAAACCTTATATATCTCGATCTAAGTCGAAATCAGATACCAACGAATTCCCTAATGCCGGTCGATACTTTTGAGAATTTGACGACCTTAATTCTTGATGAAAATATACCTTCTCCCTATAGTGGGCTAAATCCCGGAGGACTCTTGAGGGTCACTGGATATTTTCCAAAACTAAAATACTTGTATCTTCGTAAAAATGGAATAACAAAAATTTCTCCGAACTTTACTCAGAATGTACCAAATCTCTCCTACCTGTATTTATCCGAGAATGCGATCGGAGATAATATATTAGATTTTGCACATAACATACCGAATTCATTAACTCACGTTTACTTGGAACGTAATGGAATCGAACGCATCGTCGGTTGGCAGTTGATGTATTTGGTATCATTGTTTCTAGATGGAAACAACATAAGGACACTTTGTTATGAAATTTGTGATCAATCGTCACTGTCACTAAAATTCGCATCGAACTTGGAGACTCTATCGATATCTCATAATAATCTTAAAACTATAAATCCGACAGCATTCGTCGATACCGATAATCTGTTAAGTTTGGACCTTTCTCATAATGCAATTGAAACCATTGGTGAAGGAACGTTCAATGAGACTGTGCGACTTGCTAATCTATCTTTAGATCATAACCTGCTGACTTCGATTCCTGATCTAAGTACAATGTATAATATAACAAATTTGTATTTAAACGACAATTACATTCAAAATATCACTAGGGGTACGTTTTCGAATTTGTCGTATTTGACGAACGTCACACTAAACAACAATTTGATCGAATATGTAGAACCGCTAGCGTTTTCGAATTTGCCGATGCTAATGGAATTAGATCTTTCTAATAACAAGATACACCATTTGCCATTGAACTGGATGTTAGCGCAGATGAATCTTCGCAATCTTTACTTGAACATGAACAAATTTGAAAGCCTTGATGAAATTGCAGTTACCGATATTATATCCTTGGTGGGATTGCACATGAATGACAATCTGCTGAAATACATAACAAAAAAATCATTTGAGTATCTACCTGAAAATACAACTTTGTATATACAACGTAAATGTAAGGTGCCTGTTTGTGTATGGAAAGATGAAGAGTGTAATATACGTTGTCGACATTTATATGACCCTTATTATTATAATCGTTACTAGAGAATTCTACAACGCACAGTTTATGCACGGATGAATTTTTACAATCTTCACTTAAACATTAACAAATTTGAAAGTTCTGTAAATTACATATACTGCGTACACACTAAGATCCGATCTATATTCAAAATTCTATATCATAAAAATATTTAACAATTAAGAAGAATACATGAAATCGTATCAATGAAAATCTTGATTCAAGAAATTTCTACCTGAAAGAATTCCTACAATTACAAACCAGAAGTACAGTTTGACAAAAGGATCGGAGTAGCAACCCTCTTCCGGTGGGATTTCGAACATCTGATTCCTTGGTAAATCAGCCATCCCTTTTCCTTAATGATAATTTTATAATTTTTACCAAGTGTAACAAGATCAATCGCAGCTGATGGTAGATTCGTCGTAAATTAAATTGAAATTGTTCTCATAAATCTAATCTGTACTTTATATAACGAATTAATGGTTGGTGAAACTTTGCCACGATGATGAAATATTTTAATCGAACAAAATAACTGGAATATAGTTACAAAGTATGAATCTGTAAATACGTATATAAATATCAGACTGCGAACACAGTACAGCGATAAACTGTACCCTGAGGTCAAAGAACTTTTATTTAAAAGATTTATACAACTTGGTGTTACTTGCTGATAATAAAATATTTACTAGTTCATAATACTTTACTCATTTTTCAATCATATTGCGAATTGATTAATCATGGGCACCGGAACGATATTAAGGAAAATAAAAACAAACGTGAAAGACGCAAATCACGATAGTTTCCAAAATGCCGTGATGTCAGCCGATATAAATCGTGATAAGAACTACGTGGAATAAATCTGATGGAAATATGCAATAAGACGAATAACGAATAAAAATAAATAACGATGTATTTGCATAAAATAAATTTTGTTTAATAGTACCAAAATAGAATATATAATTACCAAGTAAACTATCCTAGTGCAAAAAGATAACATTTTTTGATATACCTTATCGTATATTAGGTCAACCATAGGATAACCTTCGCATCCGGCACAGATCCTCATGCCTTCGATTTATCATTCAGCTAACTTACATACCTGGTAATTCTACTGTATATAAATCCCCGTCCGCGCCTACCTTCAGGCAGACGGACAGTCGGGAGTTTGAACGATCAGAAGCTCAGAGCTTAGGTGTTCAGTCGTCAGAGTGAAGCGAAAAGTGAAAGTGTTAAGAATCTCCAAGTGAGTATACCTACGAAGTAGACCACTTAGCATATCGAATCGCGTGTTAATTCCAATAAATGAAATAACGATAAAAAAAAGTAATATAAATTCATCGAAATTTCTTTGTTACAGAACAGCCATGTTTCGACTTCCTATAGTCCTGTGCATGTTTGTTGCATTATCAGAAAGTCATGCGAATAATTCTCTTCACGAAATACTTCATCTTCCCGACGAAGACCCAGTCATTCGAAATCACATATTCAGACGCAGTCCGGAAGAATTATTCTCAAGGATCAACGTGTCTTTGCCCTTTGGAAGATGTCAAGACGCGAATGCGAATATGTCTCTAAGACTGTCGAACAGTGGATTAAGGAATATTAATCCTGGATTCATTCAAAGTCCTCAGATAGAATGTTTAAGCCTGGATGATAATATGATTCAAAACGTAATGCCGAATGCTTTTGATAAACTTCCAAATCTAATTTATCTCGATCTAAGTCGAAATCAAATACCAACAAATGTTCTGATTCCGGTGGACACTTTTAATAATTTAACGACTTTAGTCCTCGACGAAAATATAGACTTCTTAGGGATAAGTCGCGATCGAAGCTTGGGAGCTCTTGGGTATTTTCCAAAACTAAAATACTTGTATCTTCGTAAAAACGGAATAGTGGAAATACTTCCGAGCTTCGCTCAGAATTTACCGAATCTTACGCATCTTTTTCTGTCCGACAATGAAATCGGGAACGGCGTGTTACACTTTTTCAATAACGTATCGAACTCCCTGACACACGTTTACTTGGAGCGAAATGGAATTCAACACGTGACCGTATGGCAATTGTTGTACATAGAGGCAATATTTCTGGACGGCAACAATATAAAGATGCTTTGCAATAAATATTGTAGCGAATCTTCGCTATCCCTTAAATTTGCATGGAGTTTGGAGACCCTGTCGATGTCTCACAATGATCTCGAGATTATCGAACCAGATACGTTCGACAATGCTGTTAATTTGTTAAATTTGGATCTTTCTTATAATGCGATTGCAGACATTCGTGAAGAAACGTTCAGTAAAATTTCGCGTCTTTCTAATCTCTCGTTAAATCATAATTTGCTGACAACGATTCCTGATCTAAGCCGCCTGTACAATTTGACGTATCTGTATTTAAATAGTAATCTTATAAGAAAAATTGCAAAGGATACATTTTCCTACATGTCGTATTTGACGAATGTCAAATTGAACGACAATTTGATTGAATACATCGAACCTCTGGCTTTTTCGAAATTGCCGATGTTAATGGAATTAGATATTTCTAATAACTCTTTGCATCGTCTAGCACTGAATTGGATGTTACCACAAAAAAATCTTCGAAATCTTTACCTTAATTTCAACCAATTTGAAAGTCTTGATGACGTGTCTTTGATCGGTGTCAAATCTTTGAAGGGACTGTACATGAACAAAAATCCATTGAAATTTCTGACGATACGATCATTAACCGATTTACCATTAAATACAACTTTGTACGTGGAAAGTGATTGCGAGGCGTCTAAGTGCGCTTGTGAATTCGGAGAGGACGACTGCGACAAATATTGCCCATATTTACGGAATGACGATTACGATTTGGACAATTCAAAGCATTTTGATTGAACTAATCGTGGTCGTACGTTACTGTATAATTAAATAGATTATATTAGATATCTACGTACAGTCAGGTCCACCAGTTCAGTATTCCCTTGACAGTTCGATAATAGTCTCTAGCAAGCTACATAAAATTTTTGTTATAAAGCATGCTTGTGCATTGGTTTGCACTAAAATATATTTCATTTTATCGTATACTATAATAATTTTATGAGAATCCACGTGTTATTTGCGAAGGATTGCATTCTTTATGAACTGTCAAAAAAAACACATCAAACTCATGGACCGACTATAGCTATATGGATTATTTTAATCGAAGGTCGATTATCTTTATTATAATCATTTAACGTTTAATTATGAATTATACAGTGAACGGTTATATATCAAGGAATAGGAATATACCTACGATTCGCTTTAGATTAATCATAAGCGATAGTTCTAACGGGTAATCAACGCTATAGTAAACTGAATTGCGCTTGTACGAATACTGTAATCTGCATATATTAATCCTTGTAAACTGCCTGCTAAAGCTGAATTTTGTAAATTTGAATATTAAAATAACAACAAAAGAACGAGCCTCTAAAATCTCAATTGAAAATCTAAAGATTCAAAAAACCTCCACTTCTCGTCGGAAAACCTTAAAAGCTTAGTGCCACGCGAAAAACAATGTCTCTCAGCAAGACTATACAGTACACGAAATCGTATAGCTGAAAATCTCGTGCCAAGAGATTCGCTACCAGAGAAAATCCCACCACTGTAACACGGAAGTAAGCACCGACAAAAGGGTCGTAGCAGCGACCCGCTTTCGGTGGTATTTGAAACATCCGCGTACCCTGATAAATCATCCATTCATTCCTCTCGCTCATACCGAAAAGGTAGGAACAATAGAACTCATGACAGTGTGAAGGAAATTTGGCTGAACCCTTGTTGAATAGAGGATGGTCTAGGTCAAGGATAAAAAGAGACATAGCGATATGAAATGAAAATCCATCCTAAGAATCGCAAGGGTACAACACTCTATACATCCTTTTGATAAATTTAAAAGTACTTTTAAAGTCCTCGGGGTACAGCAGAGCGCATGGAACGAAGGGTGTGCTCTATCTGAGAGGTATTCTCAAGCCGTAGATCGTACTAGGTGGTACGCAACCAGTAGATACGCATGCGCCGATTACAGTGGGTAGCTCACGGAGCCAAAGGGATGCTGTCGGAGAATGGGAAAGGAAAGCACCAGGGATGGAATATATAGATACCTACGTACGTAGACATATAGTATGTCTGGATAGAGGTATAGTATACTGAACTGGGTATAGCAAGCTATGGCACAGTGGACTATAGAGCGTAAAAGAGGGTTGGCACAGCAGTGGCGACGGAATAACCAGCGCCGTAGCAGAAAACCGTTGGGAGCTCCGAGACCCGACGGAGTATTCAGTGTTCGGTCGAACGCGGTTCGGTTAACAAGTGTCGTGCGTTCGGTGGTGAGTATTCATTAGTAGCGCGATTAGCTGGTGCTTTATAATCGCGATGGGAGAGTTTCGTCGTGGAGATTCCCCCAGGTAGCCGATCCGATGTAGGTGCGGAAAGTGGGCGAGAAAAAGAGTGTAAGATCGAAAGAACGAGAGAGAGAGAGATATATAGAGGGAGGGAGGGGGGAGAGAGAGTGTTCAAAAGTCGTCGAAGGTGTGTGTATGCTAGAAGGGGAGTGAGAGAGAAAGAGGTGTAGAGTATCGGAGAAAGGTGAGGGAATAACGACAAGAAAAAGAGAACGAGAGTGAGAGTGGTTAAGGGCGGGAGGGAAGGTAAATAAGTATAGGATTATAAAGAGTGTATATTTAAAAAATGCGTGGTAATTACTCGGTACACTGTGTACCGGGTTTAGTGGTCCCGCTATGGAGTCCCGTGTCAAATATTGGACTTGTCGACATTGTCTTTCGCGGTACCATATACTTCTTGGCGCTCTTATATCTCTTCATCGGAGTATCGATAATCAGCGATCGTTTCATGGCCGCGATCGAGGTGATCACTTCGAAGGAGAAGGAGCTCGTCGTACGCAGACCAGGGAGGGAGCCGCAAATAGTTATTGTACGAGTGTGGAACGAGACCGTCGCCAATCTCACCCTGATGGCACTAGGTAGTAGCGCCCCCGAGATATTACTTTCGATCATCGAGATATGGGCGAAAAACTTCCAAGCCGGTGAATTGGGTCCGGGTACCATAGTCGGCTCAGCGGCCTATAATCTGTTCGTCATTATATCGCTCTGTGTGTTTGTCATACCGTCTGGTGAGACCAGGAAGATAAAGCATCTTCGTGTATTCTTCGTGACCGCCACATGGAGCATATTCGCCTACGTATGGCTCTACGTGATCCTCGCAGTGTCCAGCCCGGGTGTCCTCGAGGTTTGGGAAGGCATCCTGACCTTCTCCTTTTTTCCTGCTACCGTACTCACAGCCTACGTTGCTGATAGACGACTACTTATCTACAAGTATCTTCACAAAGGATATCGTATGAACAAGAGAGGAGTGATCGTGCAAGCGGAAGCTGGTGATTCCGAGATTGGTGTTGAGCTTGAGATCAAAACCCAACTCGACGCAATATCCGCGGACGATACTGGCGACACCGACGACACCCCCGAGGCTCGTGAATTCGAGCAAACGCGTCGCGATTATATAAATACGCTAAGGGAGTTACGCAAGAAGAATCCCACTCTGTCGCTGGAACAGCTGGAGGTCATGGCCCACGAGGAGGTCCTCGGAAAGGGACCGAAGAGCCGCGCCTTCTACAGGGTCCAAGCGACTCGTAAAATGGTCGGCGCTGGGAATCTCAGTCGGAAGATCAGCGAGAGAGCTCAGAGCGATCTGAGTGAAGTCAAGGCCGAACTTCAACGGGCTGAGGCTGAGAGTGTCGATATCGAGAGCATCAACGCCACGAGGATATTTTTTGAACCTGGACACTACACCGTCATGGAAAACGTCGGAACATTCGAGGTCGGAGTCACGCGAGTTGGTGGAGATCTCACCAAACCCTGTACCGTTGATTATTGTACCGAGGATGGATCAGCTGAAGCCGGTTCCGACTATATACCTGCTAAGGGTACCCTCACCTTCGCTCCTGGTGAAACCAGGAAGACTATACAACTGTCTGTTATTGATGACGAAATCTTCGAGGAGGATGAACACTTTTACGTACGGTAAGAATCTTTTTTTTTATTGCTTCGAACACATATAGTTTGACATATACCGCCTTGGGGAATGGAAACCTAATTATACAAAAAACTGAAAAATTTAAGGTTATAAAAAATAAACTTGAAAGATATAGAAGTCTGGTGGAGACATCCTTGTGATATTTTTGTACCCTTGGCCCGAATAATAGGGACTAGGATTAATCGCGCTTAACTTACTCGCCTCGGGATGGGACTCCGCAACCCCATTAATTTAGCAGGGACAAGGAGTCCCCGTTGACTTCTCGCTAGAATATAAATGTCGAGCTACCATAAGGGAGGTGTAGGTAAACTGGTGGGAAAAGTAATAAAATGCAGGTAAGATGTCGTGAGTCACGCAGCTACTCGTCTTGCCTCTAATCACGTAACGTACGCTCACGCGCGGATTATGTTTATCCAAAGTGAAATAAGGTCGAGCAGGAAATCATTACCGCATACTTAAGATTTTCCACGCGTGCTGTCTTGAATGAACTCATTATCCCATGAATCTCTACCGCTGACATAACGCTTTATTCGATAGCGATTCTTTCATCATTTTTCTTAACTCATTTTTCATGAACGAAAAAGTAAAAAAAATTGGATCGAAAATAATATGACACGCGTATATCACCAAAGGAAAAAGAAAGCTCTATCGATTTCAGGTGTTCTGGGAACTAAGATATTTTTAAGCAATAAAGACTCCGACATTTCTCCAAAGGATTCAGTCTATCGACAGAGTAAAGAAATGAACAAGCCAAGAAAATAAAATTCATTTCATTGACGATTTGCTTTTAAATTCTCTTGGAAGTTCCGGAAAACTTTCGTTCACGCTGTAAAATCAAAAGGATTAGTACGTAAAAGTTTATACAAGAATTATAAATTAATTTATAGATTTCAACTCTCAAGTTCCTGCAACGAGCTTGAGTTATACGAGTAGAAACTTAAGATCCTAATACTTCGGTAGTAATAGTCCAGATAGTCTGAACTCATAGAGGAAAAGTCCTTTGGATTTTCTCAGAGGCCCGATTAACTGAATACCAAACATACGGGAAATACGATGAAAAGTCTATAAGCTCTCTGGCGGAAGCCCCTATACTGCATCGATCAGCCGTCCTATCGGGCGCAGTAATTCCAAGCGAAAAGGCCCGGCAACAATTTCTTAAGGGTTTTCCTTTAGAGGTTGTCAGAGCGTGAAAATCAAAATCTAGCCGCTTTTAAACGAGATTGCCACTGGTATAGGTTCAGTGGATCCTGTCTTGAGGTTCAGTTCGTTATTTTATTACATTTTGTGTCTCTCAACTTACAGACTGAGCAATTGCTCCCAACCTGCTATGCTGGCCTCACCTAGTCTCGCCACGGTGATGATCCTGGATGACGATCACAGTGGCATCTTCGGATTTCCTGAAAGGGATGTTGAGTTGGTCGAGAGCGTCGGGCAATATCCTCTACGTGTTGTGAGGTACAGCGGCGCCAGGGGACGCGTGGTCGTACCTTATCGCACTGTGGAAGGCACAGCCAAGCCTGGAAAACAATATATGCATTCGGAAGGTACACTTACCTTCGAGGATAATCAGACAGAGTGAGTAAAAGATATTGATCATGATAAATCATTTATGCATGTAAAGATCATTGATTATGATTTTTAGCATTAATTTCTCTGTTTTCCGACGTCAGATCATTGAGATACCGGATTGTTTTAATTACACGTAATCAATCAATATCAAGTCACTTATGAAATTAGATCATGGATATTTATCCCTGGACGAGGATTTATTCATACGTAATAACATTAGGGTTGCTTAGTAATTAATACAATGATAGGTGCTGATATTGCATGAAATATAATCGAGGGATGATACACGCTTACGAAACGATGAAACATACAGCTTGGATAAATTATGTTCACAGTTGTTAGTCTAGAATAATATACTTTAGCAAGCAATGTACGGCTAGAACGTATTCCTTGAAAAATTGTGCAATCGAGTCACGAAATGAAATGGGTGCGATTCTCGAAAATTCGGACGTCGAATTTCGATTGGAATTCACGTGCACGTGACATTAAGCCTTTATGGTGCTATTAGAAATGTCCCTTTGCGTTTCCCAGAGTATTTTTCTCTATGATTCACTGGTGCTTGCCACCCTCTTTTTCCTTCTTCACGCTTGGTAAACGAAGTAGCCTAGAAACTCCCATAAAGCGAGCTTACGTGGGAAGTGCGCCAGTTGTTCATTTTCATTTCCAAGGACGCAACCGATATTTTCTACTTAGAAGGATCCTGATATGATCCGTTGGCATATTTTTTCAAATAACGTATAACGAATTACCCTTTATTCTTCCTACCCTAAGATAGAAAACCTCAAAATTTGGATATCTGCCATAGATCCTTGTTTTGAATATTTTTCAAAATCGTTACTTCAATTGCAAGCCAAGTTAATCGTTTTCAAATAAATTTTGCATCTTCAGACGAAGGAAGTACGGCAACGCGAGAAACGCAGCAACGGACAAGAAACATACGAGTCGTAAGTGGGCCAGTAGGGGCGGGAAGCCCCAAGGGTGCGCATAGTGTTATATCGTTGTGCACCCTATCCGATACTGTGCCGCCCCGTTAACTTCCGAAGTGCTAAGCACCTTTGGCTATTCGTTCTCTGCTCGGTATTTATTTCTTTAAGGCTAACTCACATTAGTTCATCACCGTGAAACAGACATCCATAAATGAAAATGCTTCGAGATAGACTTTATACTTGTCTTAAGATTAGACTCTTTGAAGCATGCTTACTGCTATCCCTCACAGATGGCTCTCGCGTAGCATTGTTTTGTTACTACTGCGCTGTACTGCGACGTGCCGTGCTATTATTGGCCCTTTCACTCGCGCTACTTGTGGTTAGAAATACAAGGCCAACTTACTGCTTATAGTCAGGAGGGTAACTAATAATAAGGTGTGAGGTAGGGTAGTCCTCGTAACCGTTTTCCGGTCTGCATATCGTCGCGTTGTTTTAACCCTCGTAATACCGGCTGTACATAACCTCAAAACAAATCCCACCTTAACGAGTTCGGACACGATGCCGGGTTAATGTGGTTCGACGTAGATAAGCTGGCTGGCGTAAAATTGCTATAGCTATACAATATCAAAGCGTACTACGGAAAATGGCAATTGCTCGTAGACAGTCGCAGTAACATAAATATTGTGACGACTTGAATTCTCAAATTGCCTATTCGCTGTCTGGGAAGATCTTGAAAAGTTTAATTGGCGTGCGGAACGCGATGCTGACACAATAGAAGGAGAGAAATAGAAAGATATAAAGTTTGCTATTAAATTTTCTTGTCGTTCCATTGGATACTTTTGCCTTGTTCTGCAGAATCTTGAAGGTACGAATTATCCTTGTACAATTCTCTAGACTACAAATTCTCCGTCTATATACCTAATTCAGTATTGGTATAACGTGCTGTAAATTAGTACCGTATACAAACTATGTACTCGTTAGCAAGACTAGAGTGAAACTTGAGACATTTCAAAATGTGCTTCCATGAGCTATATAAATTTAACAAAAAAAATCCTTTTATGGAGTAAGAGCTTTTTCCTCACGTTTCATTCTGCATGATTTTACGGGGCGTCGTATCCCATAAAGTTTCTCGATTTTACATTGCAAAATCTCTTCATCCGTTGTTCGAAGGAATATTAATCAAGCGTTAGATTCGATCACCCAATTACAAACTTTCTAGAGCGTCCTTGACAGGACCTCCGTTATGTTTATTTTGGTCCTAGGGCAGCAGCTCATTGGTCTGGTGAATTAAGCCGAGGGTTTTCGTGGAAGCAACCCGACTTATTCTACCATAAGAAATTCATTAGCTTATGTCACTGCTTTCTGCAGCAGCAACACCAAATCCTGTTTACTGTAGGTTTAGAACTCGTCGGAGGGATGGCATTCGCCGGAAATATATATCCATCCTATAGCTATTTCTTCGATATAATAATACCCACCACGTCTTTTACTAATAGTGGTTCCACTGTTTTCAGCTACTAATACTATAAACTGGCGTCACTATTATCTTCTAGTATTTTTGTCTCTACCGCAGAGAAACGAACGACAAATAGTAAGCAGTTAGAATTTCCACGTACAGATATAGCACAAAACTTCTGTCCATATGGTAGCTACGTACCACGTATATATTCACAGTAGAAACTTTTGGACAGAATTCTAGACAAGTTTCGAAGTTAACGTTGAGCTCTGACTGCCGCACAGTGCTGAATTTCATTTGAATCGAAGTTACTCCCAGTCAGGTTCATTGCTTCAGTAACTTTCAGACGGGTGAAATATTCTTCCTTTTGATTCTGGCATACTTGGATTAGGAGACACAGTACTACGACTTGCCTGGGGCATTACCGATGCTCTTTATGGATGGGAGATATCAAGAGTTACTGATATTCCATCAAGTATCATTCTCCGAAGATAATTGAGCAGTCGATCTCGTGTCTCTGTGGATCGTAAATATACTACGATCTAGGGGATGATTTTTCTGAGACTCTTCCAGTGCACAACTTTGGATGTTCAACAGGTCTGTAGTAGATAGGCTGGTAATTCATAAGCTAAATTCCACTTGTGCCTTACATACGATAAATCGAGGCCTATTCATACATTGCAGAGAATTTAAAAAAAAACTACCCTTGAGCATCGCGAATACTCTGTACGTTCATCTGGCACGATGCCCGTTTGTAATGGAAGTTACTGAGCGAATGGATGAAAAAAAAAAAAGAAATAGCTAAAGAAAGAGAAAAAAGGGAAAAAATCTCTTCACCTGTTTCATTGAATTTTTATTTTCATCGCGTATATCTACGTGATGGCGAATCTACCTATTGTTAGTAGCAGGAGAAACATCCCCCTGTACGTTCACGTGAAAATTCAAGGCTAGTAAATATCTACACAGCATCGATAAAGATTCCATTTCAGGGTGGAATTGGAATTGTCACACAACCCTGTGGAAAAGGTGAAACGCCATAGAGCTTTGGATAATAGCGAGTTCCGTAAATACCAGGCTAGATTCCACACGGTGTATTGGATATAATTCCAGCACGGCATCGGGCGGGGATCGCGAGGGGTGGATATAGAAAATCACAGAAAGTCAAAATATGGACAACGCCTTCGAGTGGAAATGCGATACGCCTCGTGAATTGTGCTGATCAGGAGTCGGAGGGTTGCTTTTCATGTCGCTACCTTCCGGTGGCATCATTACACGGTAGGAGGGAAAGTGGTACGGTGGCTGAAAGTCGTTGAACACCCTGACGAATTGATGCGAATTCTAATGATTTTACCCTAATGTAAAAACGTTGCAAATTCGTCGATGCCGGTTAATTAATTCATTTGGTGTTATAAAAAGTTTGTTTTTGAATTTTTTTATCTCATAACCGATTTATTCGTCAAATTATTATCGCCGTAATGAAATTTATACAAGCCCAAAAAGCGCCCAGAACGACGATGCGTGCCAAGGGACTCGTGCAAGTGGTCGCTGCACGATGACGAAGACTGATGTAGTGGCTGCTCTAATGGGCTGTAGATATTTTGGGCCTCGTTAGGGTAATCAGCCTTCTCGCCGCTCGTAACAGCCCCGAGTCAGCCATTATCTGCAAAGTAGAACCCTTGTGTATATTAGCGACTCAACATCGCCTCTGCTGTGAAGCTCCAGGCTACACCCACCCGATGAATAAATAAATCCTATCGCCTACTGCCGACGTTGAGAAGGGAGAATCACCTATTCTCGCGTCGATCACCCCAGTGGAGTCTTTTGACAGACGATCTCACGAAAGACGATAAGAGGATATGACATACACGCGACATAAGGGCGATCTTGCGTACTAGCCTAACCCCATGAGTATATATGTACTGTAACGTTCCACCCTTATACCCCCCTATCCTCTATCCTTTTTCCTTCCCAATCATCCATTTTCGATGATTCGTACGTCAAGAGCCCCACATAAGTGTGCATAGCGCACTGTGGATGTGCATAACAGTATCTGAGAGAACTCCTCAAATCCTAGAATTCCTCAATAATCCTATCGACCTCTCACAGCGACGCCGATAAAGGAAAGAGTATATAGGACCTTTAATTCTCTAATATTGCGTAATTCCCTTGAAACTAGTCACAGCGACCGGCATGAGGAAGTAATATTAGAAATTATTACTTTCAATATTCCTAGAATCCGAAATAGACTGAAATCAGACTGAAACCAGACTGAAATCAAAACAAACAAGTGCCCAGACGCTATAAGCCGGCACGCGCGGAAGACAATAGAAATGCCAGTAAGCCGGTACTTGAAGAAACCGCTAATCGAATCGGTCAAATCAAATAGTCAAATCCAATCGTAAATCAAAATATTGAATCCAAAAAGCGACGTTAACACCTCGGGTGGATAAAAATCGTTATCCCCGCTAGTTTTAACGTATGCCTATCGAGGATATAAGCAGCGGCTTTCTCGATAGGAAGTCAGTCGGTCCACTCGTATCTATCCAGACGAATCGACAAGACCCTTGTACTCCACAAGACGACAAGAAGCTAGTAAAGATTTGGAAAGTGTAAATTATCAAAAAGCTAGGAGAAAACCAATCCTCTGTTCCAGAGCGAACCAGTGAACAGTATTGTACTGCAAACTGTGGGAACTCATCCTCGGCAGTTCCTGGTCTTGGAAAGCATTGTGTCTCCACCCTGTATCAGGAAATCGGCTATCCTTGTAGATATTCTGCATCGAAAGCATTGTGCTGGAGCTGTCAGAAATCGACCACTACAGAACAACCACACTCCTTAAAAACAGCTCAGCTCCCAATATCATTGTGATTAGTAGCTGTCCTGAGTCGAACCTATCCTTAAGATAAGGGATTCAGCAAACGGGGTTCATTGTGATCTCCTGTGGGTACTGAATCATTATCATCCGAACCAATAGCTGGACCACGGTCCTCGGACGCATTGTGCAAACTGCTGTACCGTGGTTCCAGCTACCTCTTTCCAATCCAAAAGGCTAGCAGAGAGAATAAGTAAACAAAAACACTTCTTGTCGCTTATGGTACCACGGGCAAGCTATAGACAATTATAAAGTGTGTGTATGTGTGAAAGAGAGCAAAATAGAATAATAAGGATACCTAGTCTGTAACTTAGAGGCCAATATATCATTATTTTGTTATTTTAAAAACTCCAGTGTCTAAATTGTTTCTGAAGACGCCTGCCCAGTGCGCAAACCCTACGAAAAGTCTCGTGATTCCGAAGGCTATGAAATCACGAAACGTCTCAGTACACAAGAGAAGTTATTATAGAATCCAAGCTGTTACCTTACTAACGTTCCTATGAAACCTCATCTAATGCCAGCTCATTTGGTCGCTCGGGGAAATTTAACGACTGCCTGGATTATGGTTGGTTACGTGTCGGATAAGTAAATAGGCGCAATTAGCTCGAGGGAATGGCATAGTTCGTGGTGCTTATGAATTTGCTTTCTTAAGACATGAAAAGCTCTACACGCACTGGGACCATTAAGAATACCCCGTGAGAGATTACGTTCTTCCTTTTCATCGTAATGGCGCTCATGTTTAATAAACATTCATCCAGACTCCCCAATTTTACGTAGATTTTACTCCCCGTTTTACGTAGACTATTTAGGCCCTCGGTCTGTTCCCGAATTCATCCACAACTGTGATATGACGTGGAAGTAGAAAAATTGTATTTCTTTTTTTTTTCAATGAGAACCACTGCCACGTGCTTCAGCAGATAGAACAATGTCGTTTTCCCCTGGTATATCGAAAAGGGCTGAGGTATCCCGTGCCTAGAAGTTCGATTTGGGATAACACGTATTTCTTCCCTTTTACTCACTTCTCCAGAGATCGCGTGACCTTTTTTTTTCTAATAGGGATGAATAGGTCATCCCCAAGATTCATCCCAGTTTTACGGTTTTTACTTTCAACTTTTCATCTCATCTCGAGCTTTCAAGAAAATCCGTAGTTTTTCAAAATTTAAATCATACCCGAGGATCACTCGTCACTGGCGAAACTATTCAGAAGGACTTTAGTTATTCATATTAATCGTTGAATAACTTTGAGGCATGAAACACAAAAAATGCCAAGCTGAAGATGAATAAATTATAACTCGCTTCCTTTATTCATCCGACGTACAACCTTCTGTACTGAAGACGTGGACGTCCGTTCATTAGCGTCATTTGCGTTGGGAACTCAATTAATTACGAGGCTTATTGCCGGTCTATTTAAACGGGAAAATTAATTACTGTCGTCTCCACCTTAGCGATACCGATGTAATTTTACATGGGTATACCTGATATCTAATTCCTACACCTTATTCACGTTGTATTCGACACTTCAGCGAGTATCCTGACGCAGCTGTGCATTAATAAAAGAGGCTGGGAAGGTTTACTAGTAATTATGTATCTTACATTATCAAACTACGTACGTCCATTGCCTCTAGCATACTTTGCGTAAAGCTCACTCTCTCTCTCTCTCTCTCCCTACGTGTCATAATATAAACTGCAGTACGCCGTAAAACCTAGCCATTATGCAGCATGGGTTCAGGATAGCCATCGCCATTACATGTAACGTGCCTGTCAGCTGTGATGACGTTATGTAAACAGACGATATCTACGTATATATATATATATATCCTGAAAGCCTATGTTTAAAAAAACATAGAACAAAACACACAACTCCTCTTCTGTGCCTACCTGGCGAACGGACAGTCGGGAGTCATAAAAAAAGGTATAGAATAAGCAGCTTGAACTTACATCGGTTTTACCTTTGCTCAATGGGACGCCGAATAAACCGTTGTATTTTGAAGGATGACAGCGAGGGACCCTGAATCTCCCAGCATTACATCGAGGAAATGTAGGACTCCGAATACTACAAAAATGAATTCGTCCTGGATCAAGAGATAATGAAAAAAAAAAAAAAAAAACATGGGAGGATGTACGATCAAGAGTAATGGCGTGGTGCACACAAAAACTGTCAAGGTTATTGCGAGGTATTGTGAAATTATGAAGACTGGGATGAGGAACTCGAAGTAAAGCAATTCGTATCTTTAATATTGTATTTCGAACTGATATTAATATTTCCCATCCTCGGGGCTCCTATGTTACGCAGCATGCGTTTGTCACGTGTTCGTCAGGTTTGTCAGGTTTGTCATGACTTGACATGACATTTCTACTTGAGGGAATGAGCTCTCAGAGTGAAACTCCCGCTATTTTCATGAGAGACATCGTGTAACTGGGACTTCGCGTCCTATGGTTAATTCTCGTCAATCAGCTAAAAACAAAAGCCCATCGGGTAGCGTGTTATCTAGTATGCATGGGGAACCGCCTTCACTGTCGTTACCGTGACCGAGAAACAAAAGCGAGGAAGAAAACTCTGAGTTTGCATATCTTTGCCATTTCCGCTGTCACCATATTCTGATTGGTGAACTTTGACCGGCTCCCGTTTAGAAACTATGAACTTTTGAACAAAAGGAAGGTCATTTTCGTAATCTACTTTTGATCCTGATCCTCGCTACGTGGAGATTGCCTGCGAATTTTGGGACACCCTGTAGAAAAGTGCTGAACGTAGCTGTACGTTTGTATGTGAATTTTGTCGAATTTTTTTTTGCTACTTAATTTTTTGCTACATGCAATCGTGAAATATAATCTAGCCGGATATCTGCATTCGACGGTAAATGTCAGAACTTTAGTAGAGCTTACTGTAGCTACGTGTACCTTAGGTTCCTGCATGTATACATGCATGTCTATGTATAGATATACATAAGCGGATACTTTATCCCGATATTTTGCTACTGGTGTACTTGTAATATGTTCAGTACTTTGGGTATACGTACGCTGCATCTGCAGTGGATGAAGTGCATAGGTCAACATCGAACTTCGCTTAACGTCCTTGTTAAGGCGAGTCACCTGTTCAGGCATACTGTACTCGGTATGCATATAAAGTTTCTTTTTTTTTTCTTATTGACACAATTTTACGAGGATCATTATCACGGTCGAAGAAATATACAAGAGTCATTGATGCTGATAATATTAATAATTTACACAAAGACCTCAATTTTTATAAATCTTAGCAGCTTTAAGGCGTTGGGTAAGGAGATAAATGAGATAAATTATTGCGCAACCTGAGCATCATGTAAATATTTGCGCGAACCCCAAGGATATATCTGTTAGTCCTTTACACAGGCCCTGACACAGTAGCTATACCTCGAGGCCTCTCAGGGTGAAGAGTTCAATTTAACGTCGAGTACTTGAGAGGGCGTCGCGACGCCATCGTATTTGTTCAGCCGCCTTTATTCTCGACTCCGCCTCAAAAATTCACCTGGCGGGAGGGGGACACAGTTTCGTGAGATTGGATTGGAATCGACCCCCTGAAAACCAATGCTTCCACACGGGGGTGGGGTACCTTTTTCTCAAGGTACCCGGTATATCAGAAAGGTACTGAAACAGGTTGGGCAACGTTATTGAGAAAGCTGAGGAAAAAGTGTAACTTTTACAAAATTATATTATTACAATGACACTGACGCGTACCTTTCGACGTTCTTGGAAAAAGACAAAGTGATACGAATTCTACTTGAGCCTCCAGTAGGAGACAATATTTCCCATCAGCCAATATAAGGATTAGTTTTTTTTTCTTTTTTTCTATTTCTTTCGCCTACGCGCATTCAATATGCTACAGATACAAGTCTAAGTCGATTTGCGTCTTCGTCTGTATATACGTGTGACGCTACGTGTAAACTTTAAAATTTCTTTATCGATAGACGAAAAAATGTATAGGATAAAGTAGAGCATGCCTTGCGTTGGTTAGACGTTACGTCTTGTCGAGCATAAAAGGAAATTGAATTTCAGACGAAGAGCCGATGTCGTTAAGGCTCGTAATATATACATGTATTTTTGGATGTATCGATATATGTATATTTATGTACTATAAACACGATAGGTACTATAGGTACTATAGGTACGACCTGCTACGAAAGATCGTACCCTCGCGGCTGATGTAACGAGACCCTGAAGGGTTCCTCTAACCCTTTATGGGTTTATCGAACGTCTACTTGAGTTACGCCCTGGATGCTTGCAGAGTCTACCAATTTACACTTGCTAATAAACCCTCAATCAGCGCTACCTTTCCACGTTATGGCTCACACCGAATAACATTTTATCTTTGGTACGAGTGATTATTTAATCTGTCGTGAAGGATCCCGGGAAGATGGAAATTATCTTATATGGACCATGCGATTATTTTACGTAAATTTTATGAAATTTTTTTTTTTTTAATTTTTTCGAACGTAATTTGACAGTTGGATTTTGTTCTCTCAGGAAGACCATCTTCTTGACGATCATCGAGGAGGATTCCTATGAGAAGGATGCACTGTTCTATGTGGAACTGGACGAGCCGCAACTTCAGGGAGGTGAGCTTTTTCCATGTTTTTAATAAAAAGTTGAATTAACTATAATGCATCGCAGGGAAAATTTTAATTAATTTAATCTTTCGGAATGATAAGAGATATAGGAGTAACTATCGTCACGTGGATGGTGGCGGATGAGACGATCTTGATTTTGATGGTGTTATTCCTGTTGTCATAATTCTTTTTCAATAGCGGATGGACGATTAGACAAGATCAAGGAGGCTACCTTACTTTGCATCTACTTTATGGCGCTTCAGCCATGCTTGCGTGGCGAGTGAACGTTAGCCTCGTAATAAATGACCACGCGGTATAACCATCCGTTGAGTATTTGGCGACACGGGCTAATTGATTTACGAATTGATTTACGACTTCGATGTATTTCAGTAACTGTCGCGTCTTGGCTTTTATTTTTTATCGTCCTCGATGATTTCCCCCTTTGTTGCTTTCCCTTCGCGAATAACTTGGATATCGTTAATGTCCCCATGGGATAAGCCATAGGGGTTGCCTATATGTATATATATATGTAGAGGTCTAATGGTCTGGAAATCCACGGAATCCTGAATACTCCTCGGTCTCAGCGATAAAAGTCCTCGGATAAATGAACCCGTAAAAAAGTGGATGGCAGCCGGAGAGATCGATTGAAAATTCTTTAAATTGCTAATTAAACGTAACTTTACGATAATACGAACGCGAGGTGAGAATTGACATATGTGGATAAAATGAAAGAAATTTAGTAACAAAATTGACTGTGATGTTGCGATGATGATGACATAAGCTCATTAATTTTTATAATTAAAGGTTGCCTCTCGAATCAACGAGTGGCGTGAGCACTTTCTAACCCGATTGCTGTGTAATTTAACTTTTAATGAAAATCGCCTGCGTCGTTTTTACCTTTGCTACTACTTTGCGGTGAGTCGGCAACCCGAAGAAAAGAAATAAGTAAAATATCGATACGGTACGTGATACTTTGTGACCCGCTGTGTAAATGTCTGTGTTTGAGAAAATGTACAATTCTTACGAAAATTTATTCAGCATACGAACGTCTTTTAAGGTCAATTTAATGGAAACCTTTGACCCGTAACGATGAGATCCAGCTCTGATCTTACGGTTTTTATACCATTTCCCTCCAAAAAGGAATGCTTTGCATATACGAGCAATTCAAAAAAAAAAAAAAAAAAAACAGTGCACAGTAGAAATATCCTGGAAATTAGCGGAGTCTGTCTTTCGTATGACTGATAGGGGCGTCGCGACGACCGCGTCTCGGGAGAGAAGCCAGATCGGGAAATTCAGAAATAAAAAAAGACAGGATGTAACATCATCAAAAATGAGAAATGTGCTCGATCCTTCGGGACTATACGTAAACGAATAATTATTGGTTTTTGATGTGTATCCATCATCCTTCGAGCGAGGATTGAGGAGAGAAAAATGTGGCGATAGAATATATGTGTTTTTTTTAATGGAAATATATATATTTTTTTCCATTTGCGTGCGCAAATATAATGTTTACCAATATACCATACATACATATATATATGATTTTCTGCGCCTGTAAAAATGTTTGTACTTGATGGATTTCCTCGTTCGTTCCATGGTTTCTCGGCACGGAACTACGTCACGAGGATTGGCCGTAAGTTGGCAGATGGATTGATTTGAATTCGTGTTATTTACCGACACGAAACCGTATTGTCTCTTTGATTACTCGAATTGCGAGTATTCGAAGTGTAAGCGCTGCTGCTATATCTATGTTTATATAGCGCCTATAGGAAGAAACTGCGTCTAGTGGATCGCTGGCTTTTTTTTGTCCCCTAGTCGAACGTACGAAATTTTTGCAAGCGTATCGCGAGCTTTTCACTTTTAATTTCCTTTATTTTCTTACTTTCCCGAATATTTTTTTTTGGCCTCTGTCACTTCAAACACTGAAATACATCGCGATTCATCTAAGGCATTTGCATAGTACGAAACGCCCGGCCATATGCATATATGTATACATATATAGACCAGCTACTGTGCAATATATAGCCAAACGTATAATACGTATATATCTATAATACGGCATGAATATTTATTAGCATTTTTCTCGTATAATATAAACCCTTTTTTTTCTTTTTCTTTTATTAGAATGTCAACGAAAATCATTTTTCTTTTTCGGAATTCTATACAGAGTCTTCTTGCCAGTTTTCGTGTCTCATCCATTTTTTTCTCCTTTTCCCATCCAATCCGTCTTCTTTTCTTTTTCTTATCCTTTCTTCCTCTCGAGCAGAACCATCAACCAGCTGCATGTTACGTAGCGACTTGTGCCGAGTAATCAACCAATTGCCAGAGCGTTACAGGTCTTTTCGTTTAGGTTCCCAAGGGAAACCGAAAGCGAGTGAAAAATTGTACCTAACCCCCGGAAAGCCACTAGATTCGACTCTTCGAGTTGGTCCTCGTCGTCATTCACAATACATACTTTTCATGCTGCACTTGTCCCGCAGTCACGGCGCATTCGACGCTTCGCGTGCGTCAGTCGCCACGTGTCTCACGATTACTTAATATCATACGAAAAAGATCGACGCATAGTTTATCCAACGATCCGCACGACAGAGCTAAGCAAAGGCTTGATTAAAAGTCATGCATTGAAATTGATCGAAGGGTTTACCACCCTGTGCATGCATATCGTAAGTACGAAGGTACTAGATCACGTTACTCGTGCGCATGCGCAGTTCGGGATACTTTAAAGCATTAACTCATTGGTAAACGTTGAACGGGACGACAGCAGAGGTGGATGGCTGGATCGATCCGTAAGATTAAACTAATTATTCAGTGGCTGCGAACTTTAATAAACAACGACCGCTTAAGTGCTCCTCGCGGGAACGGGAGGAACCATTCTGAAAGAGAAAGAGAGCCCATTACCCGACGAGAGATGGAGCGAAAGAGAATCGACGGAGGCATTATCTCTATTTTTTTCTTCACTCCCTTCACACTTTGCTTTTTACATTTTTCATTTTCACCCTTATCCTTGTTCTCTTCATATTTATCCCCCTTCTCTTTATTTTTTCTCTCGTCACTTACCTACCTTGCTCTCTTGTTTTTTTTGGTTTTTTTTTTTCTTCAATTTTCATTACCCATTCCCAGTTACAGAAAATAATCCTCGAATCCCACTGAATCGTCCCGTCGGATATTTACGCCTGACGTACATCAAAACTTGCCATTTCGCGGATTCCAGCTAACCAAGCAAATTGGATTGGCAAAGTCATTGCAAAAATATCACCAATTCTCATTCACGTTAACTGCCATTAATGAAACTTGAGATTGTTATACAGTCGTGGACTTTTCAATGGCTTCGAGCCGTCTTATCGATCACTGCTTATAACAGGTATCTCGGACTTAATTTTATACAGGGTGATCGTAATTTTTTATAATGTCCAAAAATAATTCAATGCGACACGGAGGGGTCACAATTTCACAGAGCGACCCGCAGCTGATAGGATCCTCCCGAAAACGACGAGCCAATCGATCGAACTTGGCGACAAGATTGGTTCGACGGTTTTGCTGGGGCTTGCGTCTAATATGTGCCAGACGATGATACAGGGTGTCCAGATAGAATGGAATAGCGATCCCGTGGAATTTACCTCGAGCAAAACGAGTCCTTCGTCTTTTTAAGAGGCCACGAGTATCCGTTAATATCCCGTACAAAGCGGCAACCCTCTGCGGTAGATCGTCGAGCATCACAATGGATAGCACCTTAGAGAAATTGGGGATGATTTTTTTTTCTTCCTCTTATTTATTCTTCATGAAATAACCAAGAGAGGCCAATTTGTTTGCGTTCAACGAGGAAGCGTATCCTCTTCACGTCAGACGTTAACATGATACAGTTATGGCAGCTTTGCGATGCAAATGCTCTTCCGTTCACGTACGTGGTATACGGTTCGATAGAATTACACAACGTTTAATGTTACACAACTTTCTTACGCATTTGTGTACTAAGTCTCCGTCTAGACCCGCGGCGGGTGTTAGTTTGCTCCGGGAAGCATTCCGGGTCTCCAGCTCAGTATTGACCGTTTCACTAGTCTAGTATTCGAGCCGGTACCCGTGTTATTTCGGCTGGGATCGTTTCGCAGGGACAGTAGTTAAGCCCAGCAAGAAGGCAGACATGCGAATCCAGTACTCACGGACATTTCAAACTTGGTTTTAAGGGAATAGGACCAGGTCGCAGGGCATTTGTCGCTACATTGAAATCTATTGAAACTCAAGCAGTATACGCTAAGCGTTGACGTACTTACGACACGAGCAACCGACGTTAATGTCAGAGCAAAGAGACTATATAAGGCCATGGCTGTAATCCATGATAAGACACGACTACTTACCGAGTGGTCACGGATTGGGAGCTACGTAAGCTACGCTAAAGTAAGTCGAACCAAATGATAAACTCACCGATAACGTTACACTGGGTCAGTACGCTTAACGATAAGGAGCTAATTTTCAGCCATGAAACTCTGTTTCGGTTCGAGAGTTGGGAGGTTATCTAACACGTGACAATCGGACGCGACTTAATGTAAAAGAAATATATCGTCTCCTTTTGTTTCTGTCGGACGATACTAAGCACTGATAGTAGAAACTGAAAGTCGTGAATACCCTCCCCCATCTATACAGTGACGATAAGACGGGTTCAACAAATTGAATGTTAAGTTCACTCGTGCATGCAAATAGATTTTATGCGAGGAGTAAGAACTCTTATCAGTTTCATGGTCACGTGCATGCTTCTTGGGAATGTTATCAATTGACCAGTGGTCAAGGGGACAATTAAGTATTTAATAGATAATTAGCCCCTTGATCTGGAAGCGTAGGAACATTGATAAGATCTTTAATTAATCGGCAGACTACTAATTGCTTGGGGTGTTACATCTGGCATGGTGATAAGAATATAATTTGAGGAAGGTCATCTCGTAGGTCGAATTCATTAATATCTGCATATATCATTGGTATTAATATACTTGACCTTAGCGATCTGTGTTAGTTACAGTGTTCTTCGAATGAGATGATTAACGCTTCCGCGACTTGGTTATAAATGTTTAGTGGATCACTCAGATTTTGCAAGAATCGTGAGTGGTAGAGGGTACGTGATCCGGATAAATCGTACAGGCTAGATAATTCGACAGGCTTAAAATCGTAATTGTTACGCGGGCGTTATTGAGGTCACCGGATAAGCGATGAACTTGGTTGAGGACGATATGAACAAAGTAGAAAATGTTGTAGATGGCGCTAGTCTCTGGAATACCAATAAGACTGTATGTACACGGTACAGCGGGGAATATCGTTGTTGACCACGATATTTTGGTTACGACGGTAAGCGGTTATAAACTCGAAGTTACGCGTCACGTAGTATAGCTAGCGTAGAAGCACGATACAAAATTAAATAGCACTCTTGGACAAGCATTAGTCTCAAATGTTGGTATGGTATTCGTTATTGCAGGGTAGTAAGGCGTTATATAGAGAAAATGATCCAGTCCCCTTTGGTGCATCCGTCGTAACTTTTTTTTTCCTTTCTTTTTTTTTTTTTCAACAAAATGGCTACGGCAATTAACCGTCGGGACTTCTAGATTCTTTGAAACTGTCTCTTTCACGAGGATTAAACAACGTGGAAGAGAACGGATTAAGGTATGCAAGACTTTGAACCGTAAAGAGAAAATGTGAAAGACGAAAAAAAAAAAACGTGGTTTTCCAGAAACGAAAAAAAAAAGAAATCAATAGTAATCATCCCTTTTGTTTGAAACTGGGATAAGGACCTTCGAAACTGGGACGACTTCGTGGTCGTAATTGAGTCGGGATATTTTATATACATATATACTGCACTTACTACGGCAGCTTGATTGACGTCGGAGCGTCCTTGCTGCGAAAAAGGAATTATTACACTCGTTTCACGTAATTCCCTTCGCAGCCTTTTAGGGTAATGGATTCGCTGCTGCCCTTCTTCAAGGTTCTGACCTACATGTTATTAACGCGAAGGTACGCCGATTCCAGGGATTACAGAGCAAGTGGCCATTTTTTTTTCTATTTTTCCATTTTTTACTCGTGCTTTTAAGCCATCCGCGAAATCTACTCGCGTAACGTTAATTCATCGGGGAGATCTTTCGAAGAATTTTCAGAATCCGCCGCCGTCATCTTCCCCACCTGGACCAGTCGTTTACCCACTTAATCGCAAATAAGAAGACGCTGAGGGATAAAAGGACTAACTTCCATAACCCTCCTAATCTAAGAATCGCTTAGACGGAGAGGGGTGGCTATACTCCTGGAGTCTCGCCAAGGGAACGAATTTAGGGGATGCTCTCAACTCCTTCGAGAATTTCAATCGATAGACTTCTTCGATCAATGGAATTATTAGACGTCATCATATTTTGAGTCCTATATAGATCTAGATATCGTCTTCTAGATCGTTTCCATCTAACTTGTCGCTGATACGACGCTTCAGTCACGGTCGGTCGATACGAACTTCAACCTCAAATACTATCCATCATCAGCCTTCGAACTTCGAGTACTGATGCTTAAGACACTTCAGGTCTTACAAGGTAGCTAGTTGACGCAGGACGTGCTGAAAGTCTTCCTGTTAGTCTTGGTATAATCGATCGGTTGATATCTACCTGAAGTCCCCTTCAAACTCATCGAGGCTTCTCCTCAAAGATCGACTAAAGTGCATCTCGATAGCTACGAGTTTACTTGGGTCCACTGTACAAATGTCTGACGCCACGTCCTGGTCCATTTCCCTGTGTACCAGTGTCTCTAATGCGTATTACGAGGCACGTGTCAAGCTGGTTCACTAAATAAGTTAAGGACCCGTTTCCACGTAGCTACTATAACTCCTGTTAATTTTACTAATATACATAGTGACCAACTCTGTTACCAGCAACTATGACGTCGTGGTTGCCGTCCTGCGAGTGACGGAACGCTTTATCAACTTGTCACTTTATATTGGCGTTTAATGTTTTTCTCAGTAATTTTTCATTATCGCACTCTCATTACGTAATGATATATATATATATATATATAGGACTAGTTTTATTCTGAATTGGGTTAACTAGTAGGTGCCATCTGATTTTTTTCTTTGTCATTTATAAAAATGTACGGTTATGTAATGTACATTAGGAGAAGTTTTCTTACAGGTACAGACGTCTTCTTTGATATATTCGAAGTTTTATGAAAGTTGTATCTACTTGGTTGAGAACCACCCTTTTTATGTAATCTTTGGCGCTTCGACCTCTTTTGATAGTGCTGGACCAGGGTGCTGCACTTGCTACTACCTTCACGTAGGTGATCTATGCTCGGACTCCATCTCCTTCATCAAGCACCTTCAGCTCCGTTATATGTAGCCAGCCTGGTTCGAGCAGCAGTTTCAAACTTGTACGCAGATATATCGGTGGGGAATGACTAGAGGTTAAACGGCGCGATGAACTTTTTGAAGGGTCCCGAAGATATTTTACGTGTCGGATTGGCTGTGCTGAATTGACGTAGTGAATTTTTCACAGGGAATGATTTTTACGTGGTGTTAAGTAATTTTTGAAAAAACAAATTTTAAGTTTCTTTTACACGGGTAAGTCTTGGGCTGCTTGGAAAAGTTTTAAGAAGTTTCGTGATCGATGTTATTTTCGACACGGTCGCGCGTCAAAAATTCATTATCGGCAGACCAACTCGAGCTCTAATGGAAACTACAAAATTTGGCGGTTCGTCGGGGAAAATAGGCGAAGACGGCCCAATGAGCGAACGAGAAAATTTCCTCATATTGTTTTCTCTATCTGCTTCCACTATCTTGTCTCTGTTTAAGGAAAAAACAATTATGGACGTGACAATAGCCAATGAAAATAAAAAAATTGCATTGTAGCTCAGCGACCTGTTGGGGATGATTGATTATAGGACGATGATTAATTACCAATTAATGACCCACCAGATGCGAAAATCTTCATACTGCTCCGTTTATGGCTATTTCTTTCATACTGTATGAGAATTCTAACAGCCAGATGGTTCAATTCCATAAATTTCTTTTTCTAAATACCATTCCGAATGCTCCGCTCGAATTAATGTTTTTACGGACTTTCTTCAGTTCCGATATCCGTCCCAATTTTTTTCTACTCGAAACCCTCTGCCTCAAAGGGATACTGTACCGTAATTACGTCTATCCCAATTTCGCCCTTAACTCATTCTCTATATCTAGACACAGCAATGAAATTCATCGAATCGGACAATATACGCATGACCCTAAAGTGCCTTTGTGTATATCGAATTCATTTAATTACAATTCCAAGACAATTCTACGGTCCATACATTTTTTGAGAAGAAGGTTCGTACTGACTTGGAGTGTTTCCTTAATTAAGATCACTGATATCGCTCACGTGGCTATCCAAAGCAACCCTTTATTTTAACCCTTGGCTTTGTACCTTCGTGTCTGAATTACAGTTGAACTTCGTGGTACTGACAAAAACATGGACCATCCCATGAAATTTTGTACGTCACACGCCTAACTTCTTGCGGAATATACATATGGAAAATTTCATTGGGTAAGACCATGGAACGTGTTATATTTCTAACGGGTGGCCGCTTGAAAGCCATTTCGGCTATTGTATCGCATAATCCATAGACTCACGAGGGTCTCGAAGAGCTCGTCAGGTCAGAAACCGGATGTAGGAAGAGGATCCTCGAGAATCCGGCTACCCTCTTGTATGGGTTTTCCTACTCGAGCTAATTAACCTACAAGAACCAGTTATGTAAATATACGTAAGGTATTCAGATAACTCAGAGTCTGACATCAGCCTCGTCATTAACTTTAATAAAAGCCCTTTTGCTAAAAGTTGCACGTAAGGATTATTCTGGCTTTTCCGCAATTGATTCAAAAGAAAAAAAAAAAAAAAAATGATTGATTCAAAATTTAATTGGTTTTGGAAAAGCCCTCGTGGAAATGTACTGTTCGGTGCATAAGTTGTAATTTTTCATAATAGATATGCAATGTGAATTACTTTTGTTTTTGTTCAGACCACTACTGTCTTCTGTCGCCCACGAAACGTGCACGTCGCTCTAATGTCAATAAAATTCCACAAGGTCTTTCGGAGTCGTTGAAAGAATATCTGGCAAAGAAGAACAATTAAATAAGAGATACGATATCGCCTATTATTATCGGATATCGATGGAGCATCCCAGTACTCGACCTCGAGCACAGCCGCCATCCTCAGAATTTTTTTTTCCACCCCCTTTCCCATCGCGATAACCTCGGATACGAATAAATATTTTCCAGGGACACATTTTCCCGATATCCGTCGCAGTGGAGAGCTCGATCGCCTCTATTAAAAATTGCTTCTACCTACCTACCAACCCCTAGTTCGATAGCTACAACGTCGTTCACATACAAGATCCCAAGTACATATACACACATATATGTATATATGTATATACAATATATATACACTCAGTAAGACGAATTCGTACGATTTTGAGAGGGTAGTATTTTGAAATAACAGACAACCGTACAAGACAAGCACGCCAAGAGGATGGCCCACGAGAATGGAGGACCATTCCGTCCTGAGTAAGTAGGTAAAAGAAGAGAGAATTCCCAGGGTGAATTCCATTTGGCAAAAGGGGCGCGGTCCTCGGCGGATTATGTCACTCGAAGAACGCGGCTCGGAAATTTGAATTGAGACGTTGAAAATTTTTTTCCAAGGATTTTCAAGGTCAATTCAATGAAAATTTCCTCATCCTTTTGTCTTTGGTTGAATTCCACGACGCGATACCAATCGTTCGAATTTAATTGCTCTCCAGGATTTATTCTTAGCTCGCAGTTTGGTGAAGATTCCTTATAATTAAGGTGTTCCAGAGGACGCGGGACACTGCTTTCGATTAAGTTCAATTATATAATCACCCTCGTCCGTTATCAATTGCATCGGCTGGCTGTCCCGGTACACGATTCTTCCGATATCCCCATCCTTCATACCCTGCCGTCACGATCTAAGGCTTTTTCTCCATTTCCTCCCGATAAATCTCTCTACTCCTTTCGTTTAAGCTCCACTATTGTTTGCAGCCGTCTGGTCGCACGCTGACCCGAACGTAACAGTCGCTATTGTGAACGAGCGGCGATACTTTCTTTACTGTGTTCCCCCTCCAGCCTGCTACTTTGTTTCAGTCGCGCAACCTCAGCTCGTCCCTATACAATATTACGCGTCCTCCGTGAAAACCCCCAACCCCCCAAACTGTATATCGCCCCGGAGCTGCCCTTTTCGCTCACTTTGCAATTTTCCGCAATTCCATTAAAAGCTGTAATTAAACAGTAACGCTCTGCCCATCTGCCGCGTGGCAGGTTAACATCGCACTTTTATAAACTGCACAAAACGTCTGTACACTGGGTGCGGTCTTTTCGCCTTTGTTAAAAAAATAAATTATTATTTCAGTAAACGCTGTGCAATTCTTCCGCGAGTGTACCATACTGCGGATATGTTTGTTCGTGATATTCAGAGTCGTGGATGCATAAGGCCGTTACACGAGTAAAGGATCTTGCTCAGGGGACTCTTTTACTTTAAATATTCATAGGAAGATGGCCCCTCCAAAAGCTTCTTTTACTTCTGGACGGACTACACGTGGACAGACACATGTATCCCACGTGCAATTTGCAGTGTAGCCGGTTAAGGGATGCACGTGCCAAATTCGAAAATTCTGCAACAGGGTGTATCGACTGTGACTGCGCGACGTGTGAGTTCTAAAGGTTCGTTCGCAAAGTTCGAGAAACGGATAAGACAAATGACTGTTGCGTTCGATAGGGTACGCCGAGGTCGCATAATCTTGAGTACAATTACCAGGGAAGTTAACGGGAGCCTCGTATTCAGCTTTCTACTCCAGTGGGATAAACAAAACGCTTGCGGAGACAGATATATGCAGAACTCCTAAGGAATACGGATATTATCAGGACGTTTCTTTTCCTTGTACGCACATAAACCGGAGATGATAAAAATGAATGGTGCGGCCGAACAGTCTAGAATTTTATGTACGACGGACGCAGGACCCTTCCTTCTGGAAGGGCACGTTGTACACTGGCGTGGATTCCCATGCTGTTCACTATACGGGATATAATCTTGCGAATGCTCCACATGTAGAATGCTTACGTATAAATAACCAAATGGAGAGACGCGGAATTACGATCGATTTCATACAGAATCTTTTTACACGCTGTTACTATATCTATAGCGATACCGACCATCGTATTGGGAAGGAAATTCAAAAGAAAGGATTTCCATGCGTCTCTGGTAATATCCAGATCCTTTAATGGGAAATGCCATGAGTCGAATATTGAAAACCATATATTTTTTTCCAACGAATTCGTTCTCGCTGGACTTACGTTATTTACGGATTATTTTCCAAGATCCCTCTCACCGCGAAACATTCCTGGAGGTCACGGAATTCCTGCTCGCGCGGATTCTAACCTTGGACAATTTTCCCCGCTATATTCACACCCCGCGTCGGTGGTCTCGCGAGCGAGCGTCATGCTCCTTCGCGAAATTGAAACCGCGTTTTACATAAATCACGAAGCTCGCCAGGAGGCCAAACGGCCCCGTCGTAAATATTATCATTTGCCGACCGCATAATATTATAAAATTCCCTTAACGTCGGACACGCAATGTAAGTCTCGTCGTTGCGTTTAAACACAGTGCGACTCCGTTAAACCGCAGACGCAGAGCATGGTTAACCCTCGTGACAGCCCACTCGATCACGCAAGAACATAAACACATCAATTTAACCCTGATGTACTTCCTATGTGTATAATAATAATAACTGCTCCAATCTCCCTCAAGCAGTCATTACAGACCATTACGAAATCATTGACCACTGTCCTTTATTGCTACCGCGCGCAGTGTTTACGCGTACGGAGAAAAGGTTTAGATAAAAGAAAAAGATAGGTCGCTATAAAATATTCACTTAAAAAAAATAATAAATATCGACAATCTCTTATCTACTCTCATTTATCCTCCTTACCATTGTACACGTATCCCGCGTTCCAGAAATCCTGACGACAAAGATTAATCGAGACTCGGATATACGGTTGGTCAGATATACTATGGAGGATGAAGACCCTTTGGGAACAGCTGAGAGAAGGGAAAAAAAAATAAAAGGACAATATATGCACGTACGATGGTAGCATAGTTCTCCCTGGGTTTATTGTAGAAAGTCTAAAGGGTAGTAATAAAGACTAAGGAATTAATTCCGAGTCTCGTGTAAAAATAGAGGTTGGACTCGAAGCTACATAATTAGCCGGGAGGAGAAATATAGAGGAAGGTATTTGTGGGTGTTTTAGAATTTAAATGTAATTACGTATGTATTTACGCGATATATATAGATTTATACATGCCATTGTCAATCTAGATAGAAGTACTGTACTATACCTAGAACCACCCGGTACATGGTCAGACAGCTCGGAATTAGTCTATGCGCTCAAACTATTATTCATGAGTGAATCAATAGTTGAGCTATATGTATATATACTATGTACAATCTAGCTCATGGGATGCCTATAGTGTATATAGTATATAGCATATCAGCATATCTCAAAGAGAGTCTAGTAGAAAGAAAGAAATCGTATTGATCCCCGTGTATTAATCGTGCGATAATGTACGTTGAACGTGTACCGGGTTCGTTAAGGATCATGCACAAGGACAATGACGATACTCCTGGTAATCCAGCTGTGCGTAAATGTGTGTTCCCAGACGAGGCAGGATTAGCCGCGGAAGCCGAGTCGAAGAAACCCGAGGAACGTACCGACGAAGAGAAGATGGCCTTGCTCGGGCGTCCACGTTTAGGTGAAGTATGCAAGGCTCAGATAAGGATCAAGGAGTCTAAGGAATTCAAGAATACCGTCGATAAGTTAGTGCAACGAGCCAACGCTTCGATACTCCTTGGTACGTCTAGAAATTCAAGAACCTCTAGGCCCGCATGCTTCTATGGCTTCTGCTTGCGCCTTTGCTGCATAGGTGAGAGTGCATTAATAATATTTTAATTCCTCTCGTATCGACTCTCTCGTCTCGCTCTTGTTTCCTTTACGTACGATCCGTGTCTCTTTGTCTTTGCGTGACTTTCTATCTCTTTTTCTTTCTAGACGTAACATTACTTTCAATACTACAATATTTTTCATTGCATATAAATATATTTATATAACGAGTCATTGTCATACGGATACCCCGTATACGGGTACTTCAATTATTTGGATTCACACATTCCATTATGAAAAAGACGGGTTAAGCGTGCTCATTGTCACTTTTAAAATGGTTATTTTTTTACAGGAACAATGGATCAAATAAACGAGCACCTCCGTCCGTTTCATAATCTTTCTATTCTCTGTATTTTTTTTTTTTTTTTTCCTTGATATATATCTTTATATATCTGTCTACCTTCGGTGATGCTTATACGTACGTTTGGCACGTATCAATTCGTATATACAGGCATTCGAAAATTTCAAGAACTTAATCCCGATTACTTTGTTACGATAATTAAAGCATACGAAGCGGGTATATAGGTTCTGGTACTTCGGGATGTTATACGGAACCATAGCTACGAGAGTAACCAGGTGAAAATCTTTAGTGCTCGTTTACTCCCGGTGCCGTGAAATCCTATTATCCAGAAACTGGTAAACCCCTCGTTACCGTTCCTCATTTCTTTTCCTCCGTCACTTTTGCCCGTTTCCTTCTTCCACGTCCCTTCCAGCATTACCTCGACAAGACAGGAGGGTGATGGCATTAACATTCACGCAGGAGAAGGTGATCGAAACTTTGTATTCTAACCTAAAAAACATACTTGTCTCTCAAGGAATCTTGTTAGGCAACCGATATCACTTTCGAAATTTCTTTAGCGACGAATCGTAGCAGTCTTTAATTTCGTCAGACGATCCTTCCTGGTCGTAAAGATAACACCTGACGGGAGAAGAGGGGTCGTTCGGACTTGTTCAGAGAGTGCCGGTAGTATCAGCTTTATTAAAGCAAATCCTTTTGTTTGATAAACCCCTTTTTTATTTTACGGACATCCTTTCTAAAAAAAGAAGTACGAACAACGCTCGATGTAGAACCTAGCGGCCAAACTGAGAACTACTGAACCGGAGACCTCCGCTTGACTTTCTACATTTTTCTCATTGATAAAACGTTCCCCCGGAGGATTCGCCCGAGGCTCGATCTTCCGACGCATTGGGGTGCTTTTCGTCCTCTCAAAAGTCGGAAACTCCACTGCTTTGGAATTGACAAACGATATTTTTCACGTGCTTTATTTCTGTATGTATATATATATATAAATGAATGCATACAGGACTTTACTGGTAAGTCGCGAATGCATAACGACCTGGAATACAACGTGAAAGAATTTTTCTTGCTTATCACTCAGGGTTACACTGTTATCAGCATGATGGAGACGACGAGGAGTTTCGATTTATCAAGATCGAAATAGGTCGACTGGGAAATTTGTACAGTACTAGAAACATAAAATGCTTGAATATTAACGATCATGTAAAACACGACTGTCTCGTATCCCATACCGAGTAAAGGACTCAGGTGTATACACACAATCAGTAACGCTGCAAGGAGTTGAATATTTCCACACACGATGTTCGAAAGAGGAACGAGAGTCGTTAAGGAATCATTAAAGTTTTAGTGTTTGCGTTTATTGCATGCAAAACATTTTCCTAGTCTTCCCACACGCATCTACGAAGATACAAAATTCATACTCGCAATTGTGATTCAAGGTATGCGATAACATTTGGCTTTACGTTAGTTGAAGATTGTATATGTTTTTTTTTTTTTTGGAATTTACTGTGAAAGACGGAGCACGAGGGATACCTGCGTTTGGATATTTCGAAAATTAACTTTGAGCACCTCGAGCATCAAGCATTGTTTTTTATCCCCGTGTAAACGGGCTTCCCATTGCTATTTATCGAGTGATCCTCGAACCGATAACGTTCATTGTCTCTCCCTAAAATTCACTTTATTCAAAGAGAGATTACGCGAGAACAATACCACGCTGGTATTATGCGAACGAGGGACGTTTAAAAAAAATTCACCACTGATTTCCCGTCATTTATCTTTTTGTTCCGTTTTTCTTTTTTAACACACGATCAATACCGACCCCCTCTATTTAACGACTTGGCTAATACAACCCTATCTTATTTTCTTATACGATATTCAATTCATAACGAGAGTAGCCTCGCTATTAAAGATTTCGGAAACGCGACCGGAAGGATATAATGACCTGGTGCCAACCTTTAAAATGTTACGTAAATACCGAGCTTGGTAACCAATTTTATTTCGATTCTCTGCACGTCAACCGAACGTTCTATTACATCCTTTCAATTTATGCCTCGATATATCATCACTACTATCAGTCAAATTAGTTATCGAATCCTTCGCTCCTCTGTGTATATTACGTAGAATTACGTCGTGTCTGTATGTATACGCTGTTTATACAGTTATCGCTAACGAAGCTGTTTCCTTAGCTAAATGCTATTATGTATCGTAGAATGTACAGCGGTTGAAGGCGAATTTGCAATTATTCTGTGTGAGAGCGTATTTCAATAGGTAGCTTCTATAGTAAGTATTGTATGCTTGCCGGCGAGTAAGTTTGCTTCTGCGCGTTGTATCTCAGGAGAGACCTTAAGCCTCGAATTTTTCAGTGGTTTGGTATATCGATTGGACAGTTTACTATCTATTTCTTTGTTTATTATTCTTTGACTTTGCCTGTGACTAAAAGTTAAAAGTTACTGAAGCCCACGTACTTTGAGGGATGAAAAATTCGATTCAATCGAGAGCCTCTATTGTGAACTCTTATTAACCCTTACATTTCCCCGCATATATTTACCTGTCGCCTCATTGACATTTCGGAGGTTGTTTTATGACAGGAGTGGGATTACTTGTTGTCTGTTATACGTACTATGTACATATGTATATTATATCCTAACAGCATGCACTATTTTTGTGATGATCATTAATCGCCTTTGTAATTAACATTACCTTAACCCTCTTTCGAGCTTGTTTCTATATTCCATACGGTGTGTGCATTTGAGTGACGATTCGTAATGGCGTCACGTGTGATTTACTTTACTAATGGCATTGTAGGTACCAGTTCCTGGAAGGAACAATTCACGGAGGCTCTTACTGTCAGCGGAGGTGACGAGGATGAAGCTGAGGAAGGCGCAGAACCCAGAGTATCATCCCCGTCGCCAGCGGATTATCTCATGCACTCGCTCACGATCTTCTGGAAAGTTCTCTTCGCTTTCGTACCGCCTACCGGTACGTTCAATTATTTCCGTCTTAAGTGAATATTAGCGTTACTTTGGAAAACTATGTACACTCAACGTGTACTTGGAAGACTTGACGTACGTATCTCGTCAGCAAGAAATATGACTGAGATGTTGAAGCTCGCGTGGAAGCAGGTCGATTAAATTTGGAAGAGCGTCGATTATCGTTTTTCATGAAAAATATGTGTACAGAAACTTCTAGAAGCTTTGACGTACCTTACCGGGGAGAAATATTTTGAGCATTAGCAAATTCCTGATTACACATAGTTACGTGCCTCAAAGCTAACCTATTACTGTAATTTGCCCATTACTCAGTACAGCGTAAAAGCAGATAAGATTCTTGAAAGTATTCTTGAAGTTCAGGATGAAGGGTGTCAAAAGAATAATTTACCAGGTCTCCCATAGAAGAGGAGCACTAGTTCCAAACACGTCGTGGCATTAAAAAGAAAACCAGTCAACTCCTTGGTTGACAAAGTAGCCCAGTTTGCGGTTTGGATCGATAGAGTCTTCACGTGAGCAAACTACAAGGTAAATACGACGTAAACCTGAAGTTTGATAACGCGACGAAATTAAGAGACGACACTTGGCTTGCTAGAGAGATCAAGGAGTATGTAGGAAAGATATGCTACTCCGTTTCGCATTGGGATTTAGACCCCAGGGAGAAGATTCATAGGACTGGTCCTCGACCTTACGCAGGAGCCAATGGCGAACGTGCGAGTTACGTCGAATCGAGTATACCCGAAAATTCCAAGTCGCTGCAGGAACTGTTGAAAATTGTGGTAGCTGGTCAAAGTTCGGAGACATCGTTCCAAAGTAGCTAAGCATAGAATTACCAGAGTTCGGAAGACTCGAACGCTCTGATTACAGTATAAAGCTCAGGCGTTATTGGGGTTACTCAAAATACTCAGTGCCCGGATTATACCCCAGCAGTAAAGTCTACTTTTGGAAACTCGACATTTGGATCTCTGATGGAGCTTTCCCACGTTCGATGCTTCGTAATACAACACGGCTGGCCATAAGTGCTCGAGGTCTACCACCGAGGGTCAAGGTGTTCGCTGTCGACGTGAACCTCGCAGCAAATGTCGACTGGAACTGTCCTATTCACAGTAATTGCTTCTTACTGCAGCTGGCATTTCACTGGCATGATTAAACTCAGGCAGTTTGTCGTTTTTCACTATCGCATTCCATTCGGAATATATGGGCTCACGTATGTACAGACTCTGACCTGTGCTCACCCGATGGGTTTGTTAGCCTACGACGAGGCGGAACGATACTGCCCACGTCAACGGATACCGTATAACTTGAGGTCAGCCGATTTTGCACGTGTGACTTCCATGTTTGTTTTGTTACATCAAGCGCTTTTCGAAACTTTAAAAGCTTTGTATATAGGACGTCTCGATGTCAACGAAAAGAGCTTTGAGAACACAGCTGCTCTTTCTCGATACGAGAGCTACTAGTTTACGGTGGTCTGGATTGTCTAGAATTCCGGACCCTCCACGGTTCGTACTTGGCCCTCGATAAAAGCTCGAGGGGTTAAAGGGAATGTTCCTGACACACCCCAGGGATAACATTCGGAGAGGGCCAGAAGGGTGGGCTTGCAGAAACTTTTTATGCTACGTAAAAGAAGCATATATATACATTCCATAAATTTATATCTATACGTATAAGACTGTCAATTCTGCCAACGTCTTTCGAAGTCTTACCGCATTTGCATTTTCGAAAAGAAATTTTATCTCTTAAATAGCTATCCTGTCGATTGCAGTCGTCGCGGTTGCAATTCAAGACCAGATTTAAATTTCATTTACATCAGAATCTCCCTATAGAGTCGCGTATCCTTGGGGGTGATTTTTTTTTAACAAAGTGAACGCAGGGCAGAGCCGATGGTCTTAAATGAGCTTTAGGAATAATGGCGCTGATATGAACTTCGGGTCGGGCCGCTCTTGAAACTCCTGGGATATTATCTTAGAGCAGGCTGCACCCGGAGGATGGGAATGGGATTTGCGACGCTCATTGTCTACTCCGTGGACTCTCGCCTTCTCTTGAGCTCCAAGGCATTACATCCGCATCCTTCCTGCCGTGCACTTACAAACCAGACCTAAGGTCTCCTTATCCTCTGCCGCACCTAACTACACCTAACCCACCTTGTCCTCCGTTTCCTTGCGCCTATTAAGCGCTCACGCCAAAGCCTTCGGGATAATTAATCCAGCCTGGCATATAACGAGAACGTGGAAAGTTTCACGTAGCACGTCTTTTATTTTTCCATCGTTGCCAGAACCTACTGGAAACAAGTAAATAAGCAAATTTAAATCGACCCTAAATACCGTGGAACGTCAATTTCAATCTGCTAATAATCTAGCGTTCTTATTCGTTCTGGCACGCATGATCGTGTTTCTTTTTTTTTTGTACGTCTTTCTAATTAGTTACGTTATTCTGAACACGTGCGCTTACCGGAGTCATAATACTATCCGAACAATCCTGGATATCAGGTTTAACCAGATACAATAGCAATAACTCGTAGTGAATTTATGCGCGTCTATATCCCAGCCAAAGGACGACAGGAGGTTACTGTGTCACGTGGATACTCGCTTATACGTATTTACGCATACCAGCAAGATATCCATAAAGTCTCGCGTATAGAATTCACCGAGGAACAAGGGATTTCATGCTATTTATGAGATACGACAGGAGATACACGTGCACGATCATTTTGCACACAGTACGTATATCCAAGAATTGGTACTCTTGCTTTGCCACGGGTACTTGTGGGAAGTTTTAGTAGAAAAAAAAAAGCCGTAAGTATAAGTGAAAAGTATGTATATAGGTATACGTGAAAAATATAAAATCTCTCGTAATGGACCGTCCACCAGAGGCTGGTTGGTAAAGATTAATGCCGTTGAACTTTTAGGAAGGAAATTTTCTTCGTCTCCCCATCCCCTCCGACACTTTCTTTTTTTCTTTCTTTTTTAAAACCCTCAAAGCATCACGGGATACGACGACGGCGTAAAGTTAGACACGCTAAGAGACCAAGTCGCTCCTCATGAAAAGCAGTTGTCGAAGGGGCAAGCTAGTGATTGATTGATTTGATTCACGTGCTCGGAGGATATCCGCACCACGCCCTGTTATTTCTGCCAATAATATCGGCATGGCATCTGATTTCAAGGTGGTTGCACACTTACCGCGTGCCTAATTTCTCCTATAGACGCATCACGGGTCAAAATCGTCAAGGTGGACTGTGTCATGCGTCCCTTATACATTTGGAGCATCTGCCTCTGGTTCACCGGCCGTTGACAAGAGACAGAAACACACCGTGCAGGAGCGAGAGAAAGAGACGAGAGACTCCCGATTCCGCCCTATGCGGATTACCATACCAATTTTGGAGCTCTGGTATATGAGTCACTGTTGAATTTCATCGACGACTTATTACCCATATAATTATTCAACGATTAACGAATGCTTGTCACTCGCCATTGTTCTAGGAGAATGTCGATAATGGGGAGCAATTTTACGTTTTTTCTCGCATTGTTTTTCTCCCTTGAAAATATAACGACTCGGTATCCTTGCTGTTTCCCGTGCTAGTTTTTCAGCTGGTGCACGTGCAGCATGTTAAATCCCGCAAAGCACTGGCAACCCGGATGTATAAACAACGAAATATATATATGTATATAGTAGCGTGCAGATAGAACGACTGCGAAATAATAATCGCAACATAGCTACCGTTCCAGCCATATTTATCGGGTGCTCTCAATATTCAGGTAACACCGGTCGACACCGAGAAAATCAGTTTTCAATTGGCAACGTTTTGGTGAATATTTTCAGAAAATTCATTCTCAACAAATCTGTACTATTTGCGTTGACTTTCGCTGCAAACCCCTTTTTCTCACTTACGATTACGTACGCATACGCTGTTGCCCGTAGGTGCAGTCTTTGGACGCCTTAGAAATTGTAGAGCCGCTATACGTGAAGCGTCAAAGGTACACACTGTTACGCGGTACAATGCGAACCAAGAATATTTGGCTATCCCCCTAGTTTTCTACCTGTGTATCGTTACCTGTGCTCTTTGAACGTTTTCATCGAAATGAAGTTTTCCACGGTGGGTATGTGGGTACACGAGACTCTTTTCACGGTTCTTTGAAAGTGTCTCCAGGGCTTTGGGAGAGCCTTGAGCTTCTCTACCTTTTCTTCGCGCCTGCCAAGGCGCCGCCTGCCGACGCCCACGGTATCCATGCAGTATCCTAGATACATTGTTACTGCACAGTGAGTACGTGGAGTGAGAATAAGAAGGCCTATAGAAGGAAGCTGAATAGGAAGGAATATCGAAAGAGCAAGAGTTCACGGTTACATGTGTTATACGAGGATCAAGCAGGTCGTTTCAGAAATATAGTATCCGACATTAAGATTCTCGATGAAAGCTGGGCGTCCCACGATGCTTTACTTATATCGGCAGGAAATTAAATTCCGCGCATAAGTTTATAGGGCTTTTCCAGGTGATGAAAGTGAAATTAGAAAAATGAAACTTTTTTACGATACGAAATATCAACTTTTTGCGACGCTCGAGCTCTTCCAACGAGTTTCTCCACGCGCGATCCCAGATGGGATAAATTTTTCTTTTATCTCGTCTAAGCGAAATTTGAGTCGGTACCGAAAGCGCTCTGGCGTCCTAGCGACGTTCGACGAATGAAAAGAAAAATTTCATTTTTATCTTCCAAACCTGACACGCGCTTTAACCACTGTACGATCGATCCTATCGATGTCGACCTTGTCAGAGGCTTTCTGCCCCACAGTGGATGACGGACAGATACAATGGACCAGGGTGGGTTTATTTGCAAACAGTTTCACCAATGTTCACGTACTCTGGCTTTTGACATAATAACGAAGCGTATAGTTACTCTATTTCCCTTTTTACGCCATATACGTCATCCACCATAATCTGCCGTAAAACTTTGTCTGACCTATATTAGACTTAACCACTTTTACCACGTGATAACAGTTAGCCGTTGCCGAGTACCTGAAAACGCATGCAGACCCAGGCGAAGTTTGAAAACTCGGAGCGAAGCAATTTCGGTATTCAGTCTACTTCGGTGGAAGGAACTTTTTCTTCTACTCAAGCATTACACAACAAATCAGAGTTTCGTTTGCACGATTATTAAAAGCGTCACAGCAGTCTCGGTTAAGTCCGTTGGTCGAACGCCCACGCCCGAGGAGGCTTCCAGTTTAATCGAGAACGAAAAAGAAAATAAATGAGACAGGTAACTCGAGGGAGGAAAGCTTTGAATCTTTATTAGGATCGTCACACGACGAATCATTGCGTTTTAACGAGTAGCGTCAGCTTTCTGTCTCTCTGGGTTTTGTGTAAGCAAACGACTAATTGCACACACGCACTCACGCACACAATGCTTCCGAAGGGCCTTGAGCTTTTCCCGGTGCGAGAAAAAGCGAAAGCGAACCCACCGACGGTACTTTTACCTCTCGTAAAGCGTCCATGCTTTATCCATCTGGCAGCTTCAATTTCCCCTGGACGAGGGGACAGAACTAACGTAAATTCCAAACGGTCAACGGGAGCGCTCACGTGTTCGATACGTTAAGAACTTTACGGAGACCACGAAGCCGTCGCCTGTCGCACGTAAGGCAGCACGTATAACGTAACCTAACCTAACTTATATGTATTACCAAATATATCTATATATTGAATATAACTGTATATACGTGGGTATATAATTTTTACGTTTTATTCATCCATAGAAGCGACCGTGCATCGGTGATGTCTAACGCGATGAATTTTACCAAGTGCCAAAAACCCCAAGAAATGTCGTGTTCGCTTATTTTCCTGGCCAGCCGGAAAAGTTCGACACCGGCATTTTCCTCGTTACGACTTTTCCACCTGGGAATCCATCTCGATTTATCGAATCGAAGGAATCTCGAGGGTCGAACGTCAATTAGTGAGGTTAGAAAGTAAGAAGGGTTGGTCTCTCTTCTAGGTTGGTCAGCGGACGATGGGTCAGTGAAAAATTGCCTTAACTTTTTTACTCTCTTCTTTCTCATCTCTGTTTCCAACAACCATTCTAGCGGATTTCCACGTTTCTATGGCGACCAAAGTCGTTCAATGTTCGCACTGTACTGTCGGCTGTCGCTTTCGACCCTGAAGAAAGAGGAAAGATGGTGAAGAGACTTGCGAAAGAAAAAAGAAAGTACCGAAGGAAGAACTTCGTCCAATGACCTAGAAACGCAGTCAGAAACTAAGGAAGTAACGGCAGGCACAAGGGAGTCGTATAATGAAGAATTGGAAGAAAAACTGACGAAGGAACAAAATATGATAAGAAAATGAGAAAAGGAAAAACGAACTTTATTTCGTTTAAAAAAAATGGTAACCAAAAGAATTGTCAAAAAAGCAATCTATTTTGAAAATATTACATCCGCCATTTTTTCTATTTATATCACTCGCATATCGGCATTGTCATATTTCCTAGTATGTATCTGATAACAAGCGACACAGTGCTGTCATAACAAAATCTTGCTGATGCATTCTTATGCGTTCCTTTCACGATTCGTTCGTATCCATTGGAATTTTATGAATTAAATCCTTTTATAGTTTTAACCAAGGACGTTCATACCCAAGTGAACTGTTCTCTATCGTCGTCCAGCTCCTTTTCTCGGCTCCGAGTAATCGATACTAATGAGAATATCCTTGCAGAATTAAAATACGCCGCATCTGAGGTATTCTATTCTATTATTTATTCGACTCACGGTGAGGGACAAGGAGGACGAAGGGGAATATAAAATCAGGATAGATACACCGGGTGCGTTCAAGGATACACCCTGCAACTCCTGCAAGGATTAATCTCGCCAAGGATGTTCTTGCACCAAAAGTACCAAGGCTGTGCTTGGTGGTTAGAGCACCGCAAGTGAAAGGTTACATAGCATGTATCTTGGTAATATGTATAGCTATATAGAATGATTTCTTATATATATATATATATATGCATATACACACACCTAGTATGTAAGGTGAATCAAGCTGAAAATGGGAATGAAGAAAATTCAATGCCTCAAGCGTGTACACACCACCAAGCGGATTTAGGAACGTTTCTGCCCACGTAGATGGTACACGTGCTTTGCGGTTTCTGCTGAATTTCACTAAGAATTATGGGACGTAGGATACCGTTAAATCCTTTTCCTGCGTAATATTCGTCCTCGCCATTTATCTCAGGTGCCAGACGCTCAAGCCCATTATCAACGGAGTGACATAAAATAAGGCTGTGGAGGAATTGATAGATTTTGAAAATTTCTTAAGAGATTATTTGGATAAAAGATTTCTCTTTAGTAAGTTCTTCATTAATCTTGAACTGTACCGAGGATTCAATGTAAATTTTTTTTTTATTTTCCTAAGAAAGTTTATGTACGATTTTGTATATCGATGTTTTCCACTGGACTATTTACGACGGCAGACACTTTACCGGCGGCCATCTGTAAAAGCGACGGATAGAAGCTATGAACCGTAAAATGAGGACAAAACGAAAGACAGGAGAAATTGTGGGAAGAACGACTGTAGGGAATACCAGGAACAACGTGGTGGACCGCTTCCTATGCATCAGGATGTGTGTCACGCGTGAACCCATAATTTCTGAAACGGAAGCAGGTCACGTTCGCATGACAAAACTGACTACCTCGTTCGCCAAATATATAATACCTTAATCGTGCGAAATTTACGTTTGAAAAATTATCGGCGCTTAAAAAGTTACACGTATCGTCCTAGTCTTCGTCGTTAAAAATAATTTGCCTGGTACTAAAACATCACGTTATCACGAATTTACAAATTAAAAAAAAATTCCAGTCAAACTGGCTCGGTAATGAAAGTTTGCTTTCATCGGTACAATTTATTTGTTATACGATGATTCATGTATTTAGGAACCGATCGATAAACCCTGGGGTAAATTGAAGGAAACGTCAAATTTATGAGAGGGGCTCTACCTAAAACTAGTAACTAGCGAAGTTGGGTTCTTAGATGGATTCAACGGGACTTTTCAAAAAATTTCCACCGTATTGCAATATTACGTAAATCCTAAGTCCAGGTTGCCTACCGTCTAGACTGTGTGCTCTCTTTATTTTTATTAAGTTTTAAGATATATGCGTCTACGAAACAGCCAAATGACAGGATGGACTGATTATTTCGAGGACAGTAATCATTCTGGGTACGAAGGTATATTCTTACTGGGTTCGTCATCGACCAATACGTTCCTCCAAGGTGCTAATCTACTACCAGACTTATTACCATTACCGTTCTCCTTTCTGCGTGCATCCTGAGCCGAAGTGAATGATTCCCAGTTGGGCGGGATGAACCTTGACAAGACATTACGGTTGCGGAACTAGTAGCTACTCTTAGCAGCGTTGATTAATCAAACCTAACCAACCTATGTTGATGGTTCCCAACCACGAAGGCCTGGTTTACAGGGATTGGCTACGTATTCCTTATTAGACATTGAACAGGTCAGTGGTTCCCAAATCGCGTTAACCACTACAACTGATTCCCTTTAATTTAGTCGCAACACTTGCCGGGTGCTCAACGTGCCTACTCCTGCTTGATAAAGTAACGACGTCAAAACAATATGAAAACATATTAAAGAACGTTAACTCGGAGAACCACTGACCGAAAGAATCTATGGCTTCCTCCCTTTCAACGTCCGTCGATCTATCGACTTTGGCCTAATACACGTAATTATATTGACAGAGTTCACAAGACATAGAATTCTTTTATAGAAAATATAACCGCGTAATGACGTATGCAGGTTATTCGGACGATACCGGGAGGGTTGTCAAAAGCTCGCACCCTTCGTATTTTCTGTTTCGCCTTTAACGTGCACGTGCATTGTGAAGAGGCACAAGAGACTGGAGTATAAGGGCTGGCGCTGCGAGTAAAGACTCATTTTGGCTCTGAAAATTGCTTTAACGAATCTTTTCAAGCGTCTCGGAGGAGACTCCAGAGCTCAGTCCCCGGTGCCAGTACTCCAGTCAACCACCACCAGGGGTACCGGTTCTTTCAAAGGCTGCTGGACAACCTGTTGATGATCTTGACTATGTTACAGATATCGCCGGTGGATACCTGTCCTTTGTCGTGAGCATATTCGGCATCGGAGTCGTCACTGCAGTCATCGGCGACATTGCATCCTACTTCGGATGCACCCTGGGCATAAAGGATTCCGTCACCGCTGTTGTCTTTGTCGCCCTGGGTACCAGTATTCCTGGTGAGTCCAAGCACCTGCAATGAATCCGTAATATCGACAGCTGCAATCTGTCAGTGGCTAATGCGATTTCGCATTAACACCTCGGGATATCCCTCGCTAATTAACGGAACCACTAATTGTATATGGGTCAAACACAACGTATCCTGATATCCCGCGTACAGAGAGATATTTTCATTAAGGATTTTCGCGAAAATCACGGCAATCCTGGGACATCGTGACATTTTTAATAATATCTGTTCTCTAATAATTTATCGAAACAGTCGAATTTTAAATGGAGCACATTCGTTTTTTACCGGGGTCCAATGCCAGTAATTTCGTTAGTTGATAAAGTAGCCAGTAAAGCTCGAATTTATAACTTGGTTAATTTATAAGCTCTTTTAAGAAAGCCAAATTATAACGAGTGCTGTACTACACTTTATCGCGTGATTCATTATTTTGAAGACTAAACAGAAAAAAAAGTATTGGATACTCCCACAGGTCTTATTATGGAATTATACAATTTTACGTGATAAGTCATTTCTCTACTGTTTTTTGTTCGGTAATATTTAAGTGATGCTAGTAGATTAACGATGACGCACGTTATTCGCTTGTTTACAGCAGTACCTACGTTCTTGAGATATTTCCAGTTCTCATTCCTGAATTTTTGAATTTTCTCTCTTGGCTTTACATAAGAATATTTTTCCACGATACCCTGTACCTTCTGATGGCATTAAAAATGCCTTATCGGTAAGAGGATTATGGAATGCCACAATGTCCTACGGTTTCCATTTTTTAAGATTATTTTTTATCCTGATTTCACACGAGAAATTATTGAACAATTCTCTCTGTGCATCGCTTTAGCATCTGTCTCCGTTACTCCCAATATGTCTCTCAGATTTAATCTCTATGAAAATAACAGGAACGCCAGACCGCAAAAAGGGATGAAGCGGTCGAGCAAAATTGCCTGTCAAACCGGAAACTGTCACGCGACGGTGAAAGGAGTCGTTCATCCATTTGGACGTTTCCTGTCTCTGATCCTCTCACCCCGTGCCTCTCCCCACCTTCAGCACTCGAATGTCACTAAAGGAAGTAACGTTGCTCCTTATAGGGTTGGACGTACATATCTATCCTTCCTAGAGACACGGTAATAAATCTGACACTAATTTTAGTACAAGGGGTAGTAAGAGTAACTCTTATTCTGATCTACAGTGATTTACAAAAAGTTCTCATGGGGACATAAAGTTTTATCGGTTTCATCGAAAATTTTGTACGGGTATAAGTTACTCAGGAAAAACAATTTCAGAACGTTTACAAAAGCGCATCAGGGTTATTTGCTGGATAGCGCTTTAGGCGTTCGTTGTCCAATACACTCGGGTCCATTAATACCTAAAACATACGTTGAACATTTATGACGAGCGTGAAACTTTAGATTGCATATAGCTGCTACAAAATTTGCTCAACTATTTGCACACAATTTTACTATGTAACTACAAGGGAGGTCTAGTCAGTTTAAGTGGATCTGTTAAATTCGACAGCTGACGTGAAAGGACCGTTAATTAGAAACAACTCTGGCAGACCTTTGGCTTGCTTCCGGTACTTGCTTTTCAATTTCAATTGGACAATAGCAAGAGTCTGAAATGCCAATATACATTGAAGTATTAAATTATCACTGTTGAATAATATGAAAATTTGCATACCTCGATTTCAAAGTGCTTGGCTCACGTAGGAGGAAGTTTTGAATGTGTATAACTTTGAAACGGTTTGAAATATACATAGAGGCGATACAGAGTATCCCTCTGATCGTCAATTGTAAGTTTTATTATACGTCTGTCTTTCTCTTACGCACGTAAACAGCCATAAGATCTGATCGGTTGATAACATTGAAAGCCTATACGATATTCACGTTGGCAACTTTGCTCGGATTTGGTCTATACGCCGGAATGCATTAAATATTGTCATACTGTAGATACGTAACCAAATCAGTCATTCGACGATTGTCAAATTAGACTTTTGTATTTGTGCCGCATAGCCACGTGCAACCGCAAAAAAGGCTGACATGGTAGCCTTGGTACCATGGGGTAGGATGGGTGGACAGGGGGGAGTATAAAATTGTGCATTTAACCAGAGGCAATAATCGAGATAGGTAATTACCGTTAATAACGCGCCCAGGGGTGTAGTAGGTTAACGGCGAACCACCAGGGGACCAGGGACGGCGAGGGTAAACGTCGCGGTGCTGGCGTCGGACAATAAAAAGGATATGCCGTAGGGTAAATTATAACGCGGGCACGCGTTAACGGGGACAGCGCCATGAAATGGAAATGAGAATTCAATTCGATAAAGCGGCTGGGAATTATTTAAACCGGTGTGCTCGGGTGCTGGCAGCACGTTTTAATAACGGGTGAAGTTGAAGTTGAGAGCCTTCGTGTACTCTTGGTTGCAGATTTCAATTCCTTTTTTTTTTTAATTTCCCCTCCTGGCTCTCTTCGCTCTCATAGGGATGCTCGGATCGAGCGCAATTAAGCAGAAGCTAACGGGAGGTCGACGAGTAGCTCTGAGCTTGGGTTCTTTCACACAGCCCAACTGCAAAAGGCATACCGAGGCCATTTTACATAATTCCAGGTGCCAACGAGAGGCCGCGTTTTCATCTGAACTAGTACGCTTGTAGATTTTCAGAAAGCAAGAAGAAAGGGGCGACTGGAAAGTTCGCGAAAGTGGAGTAGAGGCAATTGTTTGTGTGTCTGGAGAGAAAGAGAAAAAGCAAGCAGAGAGAAGAGGTGCGTGGGTATGAAAGTAAAGAAAAGAGGATGCGAGGTTGAACGGGGGAGATAGGGATGATTTTTGTCAGGGATATGGGAAATTATTTTTTTTCAATAAATTTCGATTTATCGATGTCAAGATCGTAAATGGTGCCATAAAGATGTCGTACCATGATTTTATATACCACGGACATTGATAAATAACGAGCTACGGTTATCCATGAGTCAGGGCAATTCCCGGCTTTTAATACGGCATTGATTTTAGGGCTCATAGCGTCCTACGTCCTTCTTCTTTTTGTACCTTTATCATCTCATCGCTGAGTGCCGGAATTATTGGAAGAGAGAAAAAGTTACGGGCGAGCTCGCAAGATAACGGGAAGTCTAGCTGGGAAATTTTCTTTAAGACGACTCGTCGGCACTGACGACGTTTTCTTAACGATATCGGCAACTGCACGGGGAAATGAGTTTAACACCCTTGGAATAAATTGCCTGACGGCGACTGCGTTCCTCTCGATTACCAGGAGGCTGTTGGTCCTTATCCCATATCCCCCTGTCTCTTCTGCATGATATCTTACGCGTGTACAGTCTGAATAGATAGGGTATAATAACCTCTCAGTTTTCGTGTGTCGAACACCCCACGTGGTTCTCTCTGACGTTGATCGATTGACACGAGACAGGTTCTTGCGGTGGTACCCTAAATCGTTAGGGTTAAGAATGAGTTTAAAATTGAAAGATCGGTGAAGTAGGTCAATCGAATGCGATTTAATCTTCTTGGTTTCGCCCATAAATTTGAATTGGTCTGAGGAATCCGGAATGCGGAATAACAAATAAACGATAACCCCCGGCTAGGGTCCCCAGATCTACCAGACGGATCTGTCTCGGTTCTTAGGATCCGGACGGGATGATCTTGATTCAGCGTTCGTAGATGCACCGGGGTGCTAGACTGTAGGTACGGTAGGTACCTGTTCGGGAAAGGGAACAAGACTTTCCCATTTCCATTATCCAAGTTCCCACCGAGTTATTCAAATCCCTCATAAATACTCTGTCGTCTGGCTCTGCCTTAGCCATTCTCCTACGGTCGTGTAACTAATTTCGGCTCCTTTCCAGAATTTCGAATAATTCATGCCCGCCGAATTCGAGGCGAACGCCTTGTACGCTGTTTCCCAGAACAAGAAGACCGATAAATCGACCATGTGCCCTTTGGGTAATCGGATGTCGTGAACCTGGTCAATCCGAGGAAGAGATTGATCTACCGGGCGTCTTTGCTTTATTTTATTATTTCTTTATTTTCTTTTTATTATTTCTTCATTTCACTTAGCGTTTCCTGTTAACAGATATTCGATTTATCAGTTTTGCCAGGATGACTATCCCGCTTTTCCGCACTTTTGGAATACCCATACGACTTCGTCCCGTGAATATGGATAAAGTCATAAATATTTATGGAGATTATGCGAGCGTCGAAGATCTCGAGAAAACAGCGGCACTCTCGAATATGTCGCACACGGAAAGACGCCGAAGATCAAGAATTCTTTCTAGTTCTGAATAATGCAATCCCATCCGGTGGTTCGTGCCACTTGGATTTATTATTCTACCGTGAACTCAGCTGCACAATAGAGGGCAACACTTCGCGTAACTATGACGATGCGGGTGTGAAGCTTATAAAAAAAAAAAATCCTCAATATCCTCTCCTCCTGGGAACAATGAAAGCGAAGAAGGCAGAATGTCAGATTTATTAAGATACGTGTTAAAGGTCGGATCGTATGAAATAAGGAAGACATAATGATCTAACAGATTTTACAGGACGTGCGAACCTGTTTATGTCCCTGTAAAACCTCGGCCCTTCGATTCATAAATCCGTCCCTATATTCCGCTCACTGGGGGGGCTTGCGAATAAAATATGAAATTGCTATTCACCCTGACGCGAATATCAAGCACGGTCCTATGGCAACGATATACCACGGTACTAAATAACCTGGAAAATTCGGATTGCTCTGTGAACTCTATATCCCGATGCTTGAAATTGTAAATTCACTTAAAAAAAAATATATTTCCTACATTAATATATTCGTATAAACTTTTTAAACCAGAGTACGTTTAGCTGGGTTCGTTACGTATAAAAAAAAAGTCTCTGATTGAATCGATAATGTTGGTCTGATTAATATATGAGTGCCACTCTGTCAATTGAATTAATGTTTGCGTGCACCTCGGGATTGGTACTTTGCCAGCGTAATAGAGGAAATGGTGAACAGGGAGTTAACGGGGACTTTGGGTCTGCCTCATTCTTCTTGATGCAACGGTAATATTTAATTAGGGAATTTTGCACACCGCGCTACAATCGTATTATGTATGAGCTTGAGACGCATATCTTTAATAGGAAATACGACGAATTGACATAATATATGTATGCTTGTTGTAATAAGAAAAAAAAATTGAGATTCTGACGTATTTATTTCAGACACGTTTGCGAGCAAGGTGGCCGCCTGCCAGGACAAGTACGCGGACGCGAGCGTCGGAAACGTGACCGGCAGTAACGCAGTAAACGTCTTCCTAGGGATTGGCATTGCGTGGAGCATCGCTGCAATTTACCATGCCCGCAACGGTGATCCGTTCGTCGTCGAACCCGGCAAGTCAGTAAAAAATGTATTCACAAAATTCTATGAAGAATTCATCCACCGGGTTCACGGTTCGTTTAATTATCTTTTCATTGTTTTTCATCGCGCAAGTTCATCCAGCCGAAACCCTTCGTAACTACTTATAACAGAATCCACAGTTTGCTTATACAGTCTTGTATAGAAAGTTCAAATTTTTGCAATGAAATTTTGTGATCCACAAAAATGAGAAAAGACGTAACAGATAAATCATCGAAGACAAAAATTAATGTGTACAAGGATTTCTCAAATTTTTCTATCGTCATCAAATACGACGCGGTGCGTAGTTAACGTTAGAAATAAGATGTTGCTGGGTGGTAGATATCGATCCTCAAGGTAACTTGGAAAAAGTGCACCAGCTTGATCACAGATGGCAGTACCGGTTCTCACGATAGTTCAACATTATCCAACAGGATTTCACTGACGACACTTTAATGCTTCAAATTTTACCGAGAGTCAGTTTGTCCTCTTTGTATATCAGCCAGGGGTTTTACGGTAGTATCCAGAAAAAGGAACGTTTCCACGAGACGACAAGGGTCCCGAAGTGCGATACCGTAAGGGTCAACCTTAAAGGGAGTGGCAATAAATGATCCTCAAGAAAGTTAGATATATTCATTGAAGTATCATTTGATCCGCGCAGGAAATTCCGTTGGCGTAGGAAATATTTTTTTAACGTAATAACGCCAGCGTCTGGAAGGGCTGATCAAACTCACCCTAGTCTTAATCATTCCCCTCATACCGTGGTAATTTCATTTCAGCAGACAGGGGAAGAACGCCAGCCTCTTACAAGCACGTTCTCATGCTTCCTTCATTTTGCTAAAGGCGGACCCCGTGTTCTGTCTGTGCTAACAATTAATTCATTATTTGAGTCAATAATGGAACCATTGGAAAACGCATACAAAATTTCTATTCAATCGAGCACTCTATGTAACGAAGCTCAGCATTCGAAAAATCATACAGCGTCATGCTCAAATAAGCATAAACAGCTTGACGATGTAATCCTCACGTTGATGACGTAATAAAACACCAATAAATATTTCTGTTAAAAAATAACGGAAAATAGTCTGGCCTTCTCCGTGACGCTATTCTGCACGGAGGCGTGTCTGGTGATCGTGGTGCTGTTAGTCAGAAGAACGAAAAGCATCGGGGGTGAATTGGGCGGTCCGTTCGTCCCGAAAGTCGTCACTTCCGCGATACTCTTCTCCCTGTGGCTCTTCTACCTCGTCATGTCCACCCTTGAGGCCTACGGAGTCATCCAGGGCTTCTAAGAGCGATAACGCCGAGGAATGGCCTAATATATCCACCTGTACTTATCTTCTATATGCTCAAGGAAACGTTCTCTCGGTAAGTAGATAAAGCACGTCACCGTACAGCCATAAGGATATGTACTGATCCTACCTATTGACGTACGAACGACAGACGCATTTGCGCGAATCATCAATTGGATTAGGTAACGCGTATCGTTAGAAGTCTTCTGTATTCATGTTTCAGGACTTGCTCGTAGCTGCTGGATATCGAGAAAGTGAATTCGCAAAGGGGATGGACTCGCAATGCCGAAGCGACATAGCCAGGGATCGATATAACAACGAGAGTGCGTGAGTGCTGCGTTGTCTAGGTATAATTATTACCTGCGTAATAAAGAATGTATCTATTTGTGTGTACCAGTTAAGGGGACGCCGTGACGTATAAGAATGCGAGCAAATGGATGACATAGTGCGTGACTGGGAAGGAATAATTGCCTTAGGAGTCTTAATACTATAGTTAGTTGCTGATCGTTATACCGATTGGAATTTGAAGTATATCAAACGTATACATTGTAATAGATGAGCATGCCGAATGATCGCAGATGGAATTCATTTTAAATTGTTATAACGTGACAAAGTCAAGCAGACAGAATAGTCGTAAAATATTTTCTTAGGGAATAACGTGAATTCCTGTAATGCCGATATTAGTGCTATATGCGTCTATGAGATTTTTTATTTATAATTTTAATCGCAAGGATCGTACTTCTGAATTTTAGGGTGATACGAGGTGCTGCGAGGTGGTTGAGGGATGCGGTTGGTTATTTTCATTTATTAGGAAGATGATCGTGTCGATCGTTTGTTATTAGATAGAAAATGGCGCTATTTAAGCTCGTCAAGTATATTATGACAAAAACACACTGCTAGGTAATATCAAGTTCGGAGGAAGACAGGATTGAAATACATGAGAGAGAGAGAGAGAGAGAGAGAGAGAGAGAGAGAGAGAGAGAGAGAGAGAGAATAGAAAAATATAACGTAAAAGAAATATAATATTGTAAAATGACAGAGAGGATGGTACGTGTATATGATGAGCGCTTTACCAAATGTTTCCTCCGCTCTTTCCCTATCTCGTACGAGTTATCTAACTGCAGTTTCATAGGAACTTAGGTAGATAAACGGCTCAGCGAGCAATATTTTAAGAAGTCAATGTTGAAACTCGTTTTGGAGATATATTCAATATTGAATGATAAGGCGGTTGGTTGTTAAAGCGAAGTGAATATACTAGTAAGATAATTTTAAGGATGAGTGATTGGAATTCGCGAAATCCTTAAGGCGCAGCCTAAAGTAGCGAGCGTCGTTTAAACGTAAAGCTTTTGTTGTTCTTCACTGCCTTTGATCGGGGGTCGCTCATCCGGTCGCGCCTTGAAGTTCGCGATTATCAATATCCAGGTTCTGCAACGTATGTATATATATATATATATATATATATATATATATATCTATTAAATATATATATATAAAATCGCAGTAGCGCATATATATATATCTGTATATGAATACTCGTAGTGTAGATATTCAATCTATAGACTTTACGCATAAGATGAATATTCCCTGGCGATCGATCCACGGCTTTTAAAATCGTGATCCTTATTCATCTGTATTTAAAAGTTTTAGAGAAACTCGACGGTTCTACATTGTATATGAGATATTGACTAGTCCATGATATATTAACTGCTGAATGATCTAGTCAGTCTGTAGAGAGTTCCAAAGATAATCTGCCCCCCATGCATGTACCTATTTCCTCTCTCATTATTAACGGGTTTCTTATTAATTTTTTTTATCGCTGTTATCCTGGGGTAGAGATTTATGATACTAACCATGTACTTTTTGTTTCCTTTGGTATAAGGTATATATATATATATATATCCTGGATACATAGAATAGACGACGCGGTGTAGATTCTCCTTGTCTTTTGGATTATGGGCTCTTCTTTTGGCTGGCAAACGGAAGTCGTCGCACAGGCACAGAATCAGATTAGGTGATAACTCAAAGTTAGTGGATACTCCCTGGAAACTTATACGACTTGTTCTCCAGTCTAATTTCGGCCTTTTGAACGTGCGATAAATGTCAAATAAAGATGGCACATCTGAGAGTTTCCAATAAAGATATCGCATTATCCGGATGTTATCGCCATCGAATCTCATAACGGGAGCTTCCATGAGCTCGTGTAAACTGCAGGAAAAACAATCTCGTAAGGTAAATTTTGATGTCGTTCTCTTACACGACAAAGTGGATATTCCGCTATCGAATAAACAGCAGCCGGCTTGATTAAACGGCCAGTCGTTATGCCGGATAGCATGTAAATTCGTAACCTTAGTATCAGATCCAGAAAGTGGCATTTATTGTGTAAAGTATTCGTGAATAAACTACGTATAAAGAGTTTTGTGGCGTAGTTTGTAAAAAATAATACTTGAGGGAAGACTGTGGAGACTTGTCAGTCGAAACGTGGATCGTATATATTCTAAAGAGTAAAATGGTGGACGCTACGAATTCGTGAACTAGCATTCGGCTTTACGTATTCACGAATTTGAGCCACTGAAAAACGTGGAATGAATTTCGACAAATTTTACTTGCGTAACCCGGTCTTTGTCGTTGAGCTCGGGAGAGCCACGTTTCTCTTTATTTTTTTCGGGGATCATTCGTAATCCTATACTCGAGGGAATAGACAGTATCTCTTTTTCCTTCAGTGCGTTGTATCAGGTTTCGCGTGTTTACCTTTATTGTATGTACTTCTGCCGCTTTTCAAATCGTTATCGCGTAGAAATGGAAGTGCCGATAAGGAATTGCATTGGGTTTTTATATTGGTATTACATGGAGAACATATATACAGAATTGTAAGGTATTACTGTACGGAAATTAACACTAGATTTGCCAGACCAGTCATTTTGACTGGTCGTGCAATTTCAATTCAAAATTCCTACTAAATATATCATTCGATTTCAAAAATGATGTTATGACTTTTGTAGCTATAAGTAGAGAATACATTTTATAAACTTAATGTTATTTCATATACATTAGTAACAAATATAATTTTTGTTATTGACATTTATACCAGTACCAGTCAAAATGTATAAATAGATGGTAAATCTAGTGTTAAAGCAAACTAGGTTGTATTTGCGATCCCTCTTGATCATAGCAGTAGGTCAATCAAGATGGGTAAATAATTCGAATCCTCGCAGCATCTTTGATCGAGCTTTATAGGAATCGAATGATTTCTCGAAAAAAGAAAAATAATTGAACTCGTTTAACGCTTCGACTGATCCATAAGGTCTATTCGAGAATTTGTTTTTGGCAGGGGCCAACTTGTTATGATCTTCCGTGTAAGGCAGTCCCCCGGATCTCATACTTAGCTCACGAATCTACTGTACCATAAGAGCGACAGTTTGTTTAACCCAGAAATGTCTAAATTTTTTCATTTGCATAAATCATCCGCTGTGTTCATCGGATAGAATATTTGCAAAAGGAAGAATAATGTCTAGGCTGAAACTTTCTTTTACATTTCCTTTTCACCTTTATAGTCTTTTTCATTCTTCACATTAATTATACCCTGTGAAGTCTTGTAGTCATGCAAACTGACGACGTTTGCACTGTGAGAATATCGGCACTGTAGAAATCCAATGGATTTCACTAAAGGAGAATCTAATCGTGCGTATATCTTAAACGTAACGAGCATGTTCTAGAATTTGATATTAAAGATAAAAAGAAATATAAAAGATATTGAAATTAGCTTGAACGCGAATCCAGCCAAAGATTATTATTTTATTAAATGATGAATTTTCAATGTGGGACTACTCATCGATGCGTAGACACTCAACAGCGAAGCATTAACGTGATAATACTTAATTGAGATTTCGCTATTATTCCAGATTCCACTGTACGCCAAGCGTCAAGGCCGCTCGTTGCTTCTATTCGTCCCTACGAAATATATATGTATTCACCAAAAAATACCAAAGTATTACCAAAAAAAAAAAAAGCAAATCGGGTGTTTCCATTGTTAAAAAAAAAATATCTCCTAAGGCAAACACATTTAAATGCAAATGTCTAATGAAAAATTGCAGTATTCGCGAGCAGTGGCAGCGAGTGCGTCTTATTGGATTACCGGAAATTATGCGATCACTAAAAATCATGCATTTATTAATTAATCCTATCGAATCTCGCGTAATCTCTGCAATTTACTATAATCCGGGCATAAATTAAGCCGGATTGATCGACGTTTCTAGTCAGCCTGCCATAGCGTATAATGGCCGCGTTAAAAATATACATATATATATTCGAATTAAAAAGCGCATTCGCACCTAGACGTGTCTCTCCATTTTATAAAATGGAAATCGATCGATTGGTGCAAGGTGCTTGAGTATTTTGTCGCGGATAGATAAATGAAAATTTTAGAGAAATATATATATATATATAAAGAGGTATACATATATAAATATCAAAATATTATATTCTGGCGTATAAGATAACATTGTAGATAGAATGAAGGAAGTGTAGATAAGTGAACGTAGGTAATAGGTAGTAGATAACACACTCTCGACCTTCCTCATAGGGTTACTTATGTACCTACATGCATACATACGTTATACATAAACAAAAAACATATATTGTTTCTTCTCCCGTGCTCGCTTCGTCTTGATGTCGTAGAAAATGTAGAATAGAGGAAATATGGGTGCACGCGGGCCCGAAATGCTTCGCGACGAACAGGGCTGAGCCTTTTAATCCCTAATGAATAATACAATTTATCGATTAACTTATTACATCTATTTACCGAAGTCGATCGGATTGTTTTAACGTGGCCAGCCGTGATGCGCGATCAAATTAACGAATTTATCGTAGATTGACACTGCGGTGAGTAGATATATATTTTATAAAGGACCAAATAAACCCGTCGATTGCTCGTAAGAATACGACCCTTAACCTTGCATAGCGAAGAATATTTTGAAAATGAAAAATGAAAGAATCCTTTAACAAATCATATCCTTGTTTCCTGTAAATTTTGCATTCCATATCGAACACCATTTTGACTGCAGGAAATCTTTTCATAGCTTTCGTGTCTCGTATGATTTTTGTTATCATCGGTCCACTGTAACTTCTTATGTCATATTAAATATAAGTATGATGATTATCGATAACGCATAAAAAATTGTACTTCACTTTTTGTCGAACTTTTAAGTAGTAAAACTACAGAGTAACAACAGAGACTTTCGTAAATTTTATGTCACCTACAGCGAATACAATTTATCAGCATTTCGAAAATACGTGGACTTACGACCAATCGATATCAAAATATCAATAAGAATTTTCCAGTTTCACACTTTTCCTTATTAACGTCTTAGCATTTATCATAGACAATTCTTATATCCTTCCTGTACGATCATAGACAAATTTTTCGAAATAGATCAGCACAGCAGAAAAAAAAGAAACGACCAATTTTTAGAGGGAGAGAAAAAGAAAAAGAGAGAGTGAAAGGAGGGGGGGGGAGAAAGTACTTTCAATTCGGACCAAATGGAATTCGCTGTATCAGCCAGTATAGTGTGCGTGAATTTCGTTGAAGTTACGAGATAAGGTTTAAATTTAAAAATCATCAGGATTCGCGCCATTCTACTTACTAATATTCTTATTCTTCTTCTCATTCACGTTCTTTCCGTGATACAAAGGTAACATGAGAAAATAGGCGATCGTGAGACGTAAAGCGACACTTTCGTTTCGATCGTTCACGCACAAAACGGGATGTGACTGATGAGTGAGAATCGATGAAAGTTATCTTTGACGTTTTTCGTGCAATTATTATATAGCTGTAGATATTAATAGAAGCTTAGAATTTTCATTTTTTTCATTTAATTCAAATTACATGTGCGTTCTCATCGAATCTTACTCACATCGAACAGTCCCGTCTTTCGAAAAATACCATATGTCCACGGCCGGCCACAAATTTTTGTATATATATATACATATGATATATTAAATGATAAAAAAAGAAAAATGAAATTAAATCTCAAACGTTTCTATTCACTTTACGAAAATCCTCTATTATACACTATACTTAAATACTCTTGACTATGAATCTTCGAAGCTATCCTCTTACTGGGCTCTTTACATTGTAATTGTACTTTGAAAAAGGACACTTCGTGTTCCAAGGCTATATCTTTCGATTCTACATACATAACTACATATACCCTGATTATAGCAGATTAATCAAAGGAAATCGAATCTTGGGAAACGAAAACATAATGCGAGTGACAACGGGATTATAATTACAAATGTCAAAGTTGTAATAGCGTCGAGGGACATTTTAAGATGGTAGATACTGTAAGATAATCGTGACTAAGCCAGAAAAGCAAAAGGTAATCATATAAACGAATAGTTAGATATAAAGTGGCGTATAGAAAGGATAAAATTGATAAAATTGAAGGAACGAAAGCGAAAGGATATGAGAAATGGTGTTTAAGTAAACAGAAGGATGGAACGTGAAAAGCACATTAAGCCTGAGTTACATGCCATTCGATAGAAAAATATGTCCAAGGAATCACATTGTTCCTCTTGTTGTTGAACGAAATGTATTTGCTTTTGCAGCGACCTCACATATAATTCATATATGTAGTACTGAAATTATTGTATCCACGTACGAACTTATTTCCTACACCTGGTCAGCCGATCGTTACCAATGTTATTGCGGCATGCATAATATATTTTTCGTGTAAATAAAGTAATTGATTTTTATTATAAATTATAACGTTAATTGCCACGCGGCTTTATCATTATTTTTCAATTCTCCGCCTTGTCATCACGCTGAGAAATGATTGTTCCTTTGATCGATCACTGCTATTCACTTCTTAATCACCTTTAAGATCAGTTGATTAAAATTGTTCACGACTTTTAAGCGACTCGTCGATATTGATAGAATTTTGCTTCTTTTTGTTAAAAAATTATTGTACAGTTTGCAGTACCTTTTTTTTTTAATATGCGTAAGTGGTGGTTGTAGTGGTTGCGCGATTTTGTTTTTCAACATCGCCGTCGATGTTGAGTCCAAAAACTCATTGTAGGAATTTATCTGAAAAATCAATAAAATGAGGAAGTTTCCAAAATATATTTCTCAATGAATAATAGTGGTCCTGAATCTGTTTAAATGGTGCCACCACTGTAGAGAGGCGGAGAGAGGGGGTTAATAGTGGATTTTTGGTAATATTATTTTTCGAACATTATTTCAACATCTCTAAAGCTTTGAACTTTTTAACTCTACATTTCCTTGTCATTCTTTCCTTCATTCTCCTTCGCGTATTCCCTATTTTTTTCTGACTCTGTACAAAAAGTATTACTTCGCACGTTACCTTTACGTTTTTCAGGATACATGCATCATACAACGAATTGAGATTTACGTTAAATTTTCTTTGTACAATATTCAAGATATGTAAAATAGTGGGAGAACGTGATGAAATCATCGTTAGAATTCTCGTAAAGCGATACAATCGAAATTTTCGTTTAATTCGACATATGCCTTCTAAAGTTTGTTGTTTCATTTAAAAAACCAAATAATTAAATATATCGTTACTATTGTATCTACAATCACTGCTGGGGTCAGTTATTACAGCAATGATAATAATTGCGTTGATCGTTACTGATCAGAAAATTGGAATTAAAAAAAAATGAATATTTCGATCGTATCGCTTAACTCTAGCAAAATAAGAGAATCTTATCTTCCGTCTTCGATGTATAATTCCTGTTGTACAGAAAACTTTGGACAAAACGTCCGTGTAAAATCCGTTAAAGTTAAACGTTTGCGCCTATTCTTATTATTGTCGATTTTCCGCCCGCTATTTTGCGTCACGATCACGAAAAAAAAAGGCACTGTCCATGGCTCGCGAATGACGAGTCGTAGAGATAGAAAAAAGAAATTAAGTAACGAATAACTTTAAAAAGGCGAACTGCGTAAAATGGCGAGGTTGAAAACGAACGTGTTAATTGTTGATGTATCGTCGCGTCGAGAGCTCTTGTAACTATAGGTACATTACATATACCTTGAAGGAGGAATTGAATGTTGAGAATTATTTCCTATCTGTAAAATCGAATCTGATATTTGCGATCGAATTCTTTTCAAACGATAAGAGATTATATCCAATTACAATAGTATCGTAAAGTCCTTCGTAGCATTACGATTCTCCGATGGAACAATTATGAAATAAATATATTAAAGAAATTTTAGTAATTTAAAAATATATAACATCGAACCTCGGTTTGCCAGATAGGAATGAATCAAGATCGAATAAGAATCAATTAATTGTAATTGAATCGAAAGTGCAAAATATACATACATTAAATGTTGTTTACACCGTAAATATGATCGACCGTCCCGCAAAGTATATTAATTATCTCAACCGTCTCACTGTACTGTATTAAATCAAGTGTCTGCCCACCAATCGAATCCTAGTATCCCAAACCCAAGGACTCACTTTAATAATTTCATTTGCCATAAGCTGCCGGGAAGTTTGATGAGAGGATAAAGGGCATCGCCGGCAGGCAATAGTTAGTTTATTACGTATTATCCTTCGTTACGTCTCTCCTGTCCTTCATGTTTCGTTTTAAGCCAGGATCAACCTTGTAGATTCATCAAAATGTGCTACGTCACTGGGTCCTTGCCGAGGTTAAAAGTTTCCCCCAATTTTTCCATATCAAAACCGGAAGTAGGAACTTCTTTTGCTCCTTTGTTATTTCCAAAAACCAGTCACCTTACTTCCCAAGGAACTAGGAACGCTGGGTAATGGTAATTACAAACCTTGATAATCGAAATGCCGTATTTTACCATAACGAATTACAGGGTTACGTTAATGACGTAATACCCGTCAAGTAAATTAATTCCCTCTGCCAGACTTTAGACCAGCGTTTCGTTTATTTTATTAATTATTTATTGCCAGATGTGTGTCTAAGCACGGATCACTCTTACTTTATAATACGTTATACGACAATATTTAATATCATGTATTAAGATCGTGTGATAATTGAATTAGCTATTTGATTAATCGGTACTGAGTAACTGTTAATCATGAAATATGAAAAATTCCATTCCAATACATCGCTTTTAATAGGATCAACTGGCAAGATCACAATTTCAAAGTAAAGAGATAGCATGGTAAATAGTCACGATCGAAAGTAATGAAATTTTAATGTCGACTAGTCGTATCGTCAAAGTTAATCATCACGTAACCCAGTGATGAATAGAACTCATCTGTTATGAAATCGATTAAAAATACCTATATATGTGCGATGATAGCTGGGCGTTCGTGACTGAATTTAATTCTGGAAATATTCTTCTGTACTATTTAGGTATGACGTAAAACATGGACTAATTTCTGATAAATTCGCTGTTATAAAACAATAATAATAATATGCACGCATGTCTTTGTTCATAAAAAAGTTGTCTATGAACTAAACTAATGCAGTTAAAATTTCTATAAAATGTCTTAATATAGATTTAAAAGAGGTAATGGACATTTATAGACTCTTAGCATTTCCGGTTTTAAGATTCATTTTTTTTTTGTACATTTTTTTTTTAATCGGTCTTTTATATCAGTCTAATCGTATACGATAAAGTACGTGGTAATATCTAATCTCCGATCAATCAAGCTTATACCTCCAGCGCTGTCGTGGAGTTTAGTAATTCATCTATGAATGGTGACAATGGCATAATCAGATACGTCGAGAAAAGTATATCCGTACACTCATTGAAACAAAATTAATTACTATTAACTTATCTTATCGCGTTATCGACAAGATCGCCATAAGGCTGAAAACTGTGGCACTGGGTCGTGAGTTCGAAGATGCTTTATTAAGTCAATTTATTATTGTAATCATTTGTCATGCATGCGGATAGACCGTGCAGTCTCGTGTCACTGTGTCAATAAGTCAATGCAGATATTCCGCAATCACAACATTGGACTTCAATAATGGACAACGAAGGCAATGCTGTAGTGAAATTAAAAAAAAATTAATAATTAATTTTCATTAATTTTTTTAACAAAATTTTTCCGTCAATCAAGGCTAATCCAGTTTAATGCAAATATCGGTTTTCCCAATGTAACTTCCTACATAGGCACGCATACACGTAGTTGCGAAAGGCAAAAAACCCTCGGCTAATTCTGACAAATTAACGCCTCGTTAAATCCCATATTGGATGAACCGTGTAAAAGCAATCTCTTCAGAGCAGATTAGCTGTATGTTTCGGTTAAAGCCTTTTTTTTATAATAAAATATTTATTCTTGCAACGCACGACGCGATAGATATCCCTAAAGCTAATTAATCCGCAATGCCAACAGGATACTGCAATTTTCAATTATTTAGATAGTTATTAACGAGATATACGTATACGATAGTTATACGGGTACTTTGACAAAGACACTAAAAGCTTCCCAGAGGACATTGCGGTAATTAAATAGCAATTTGCGACTGTACACCAGATAAAGCACTCTGGAAGAGTATTGTGTGCAGAGGCTAATGGCGTCAATGGGTTATCAATAAATGTATAAATTACAATGTAGATACCCGGCTATTCTTTATATTTTTTCTCACGAAGCAGTAAGCTCAATCCAAATACGTAAACCATTGTACGAACCGTGCGGTATTATTTTTAATCTCGCAAACGGCCCGACATACCTTGGCACTTAGGTACCTTGAAAATATAAGATTCGGGAAAAAATTCAAATTTCTCCGCAGTCTTGAGTTTCAGCACGGATCGTTAACGTGTCGAACGACGTATTCGTCGTTTATAAAGTAATACGTGGTTTGACTCTGTAGAAAAAATCGATATTAAAACAAGAATTAGCCCCTTAATATCGTTCAACGTATATTACAGGTTAATTATATTATTTGTGATTATAATGCAAAAGCTCAGTTTGTGATACGACTTGAGGGTACGTCAAGTTTTTTGTTTTTTTTTCAAAATTTCTTTTCACGTCAACCACTGTATATTTGTATCAGCAGTCTGTTTTTCGTAATCTGGTTACGTTTGGATGCACACATTTTTTAATTATTTAGCGACTTTTCGACCGGTATACGAATGTAGGAAAAAAATTCAAATAATAGCATCGCGCAAGATATCTGACAGCTGAGGTCCGGTCGGTATCAAAATCTATTGAGACAGTTCAGGAATGATGCCAGGATCCAAAATGCTAAGGAATTTCACCGTTGGCACTCGTCTCGAATGGCTGCAGCTAGTTGGCTGCTCCGTGCTTTAGAGATACCTGCAGTGATTCTAGTGTCGCGAGTTACACGGTCAAAATTCCCCAAAAAAGATGTCCGTGCGGTAATAATACTAAAAATAAAAGTGGTCTTTCCAATACGTATCCTACCTGTCACGGCGTAAACATTAACAGTGTGCTATACCTAGAAGATATTTTTCTCCTCTGCATACCAGAAGACAATTTCTTGGCTACCATCCGAGAACGAATTGTTCGAGTTTTTAGATGAACATTTTTTCGTTAGTCTCATTGCTACAGCATTCCCATCGTACCACAAATCACAACAGTGTACAAGGTGTTTAATTATTCCAATAACTGACCCAGAAGAATATAAAATCTTATGAGAAGATTGTGACTGCATTAAAATTTGAATAACCCTTTATGAAAATTGCATTGTAGTATCATTCGCGATATATTCTTATTGTAATATCAAACGTTAGGAATCCACTGTGACTATCTTAGAGATCCAACCAGGTTGAGAACTTTTAAGGAGTTCAGTGTCGTTGGATAACCCGGTTCGAGCGATTGGGTTATCGCGATTTCGGCGATAAAGCCAAATGATATCGCAACTTGGAAAATCTATAAAAAGGGTTTAACCAATTTCGTACAGCACTTAGTGTCAGCATGCTGTCGGTGAGGAGTATTTTACTGCTCCTAGGGACCTTCGTCCTCTTGTCAGGAAAAGGATCCAATGCTGACCTCGAGAACAAGGAATGGTGGGAAAACACCATCGTCTATCAGATTTGGCTAAGGGGCTTTCAAGATAGCGATGGGGACGGCGAGGGAGACATTCGTGGTGCGTATTTTCCCATTCAGCTTGATTACAGTGTTATCTTTTGAAATAATGAGTACAGTGGAGAAGTGCTTGGGAAAGAGATATAAATACTTATTTTTTATTTTTATTTTACCTAAGAATCTGGCTTTTCATCCTTTCATGTTGTAGAAAACAGTGATAGGTCTTTGCCGTATTATAAAGTTTAGGCATCTGTTCCATGAATATTTATACATATGTAAATATACGTATTTGTATACCGGAAGTTAATCGCGACGGAATTAGTCAATTTCATTTTACTATGTATCTGAGTTATCGCAATGCTAATATACCTTGTAGTGTTTGTAATCACTTGTTCGTAGTTTTCAAAATAATCTGTAATTACATATTATCAGATTATCTATTCCTATCATCTCCGATAAGAGTATATGATTTCAAACTCAATTTTCTAATTATCCGGTAATTCCCACAGTGATTGATGCACCGGTTGTTATTTATCTATGACTATTGATATCTGCAAATACACGGAATTAGAGTAACAAACAATTTGTTACGTCATTTTACTTATTACAACATGAAAAATTAAATAGCTATTTTTTATTATCAGCTCTATCGATACTAAGCGTCTTATCAGTCATAAAAAATTATAGTTATCAAATCGCTATCGATCACCGGGTATGCACTGACTGTTGTAGTCCAGCTTTTCATGTTGAATTAAAGCTATCCTTTTACACGATCATAATAGGTATTTCAGTTTAAAGTGACTGGGGAGTTCAAACAATTAATTTGAAGTTACAATCACGAAAATCGTAAATTACACGGAATTGATGCGTTATCTTTAACGTGCTGGAGCGCACGCAGATTTCCGTAAATTCTACAATTAGGCAAATGGCACTTCCCTAAGGAATAATTGGGAAATAAAGAAATCGGATGGATGCAAAAATTTAGCACGAGTATATTTTGTATAAAAAAATTGCATACAACTCACCTTCATTTGTTAATTATTTCGCATAAAAGGATCACGCATGTCAGCATGCATTGTGTTTGCATGAGAATTTATTATAAAATTCTTATAAAGTACTTTATTCCATTTTCAAATTAAAAGGTGCTCCCAAGTTCCCTTAATTATTTAATTATTCCGTAACGTTCTTCGATATTTTTAAATCCAAAATGTATAAACGAAATATATTTCCATTTGACTTCAAAAATCCGTACTGTAATTCTATCGAAAACTCGTTCGATACCCGTATACGAAATATCATGCATTTGATTAGGGATGCTAAATTTACATTTATATTTAATCTGTAAGCAGTTCCATATCGATGCCATTTAATACATACGAGTAATTCAGTTCGTATTACAGATCCAAGCAAAATCTCCACGGTTTACATTATAAATAGCACTGTATCATATTTCGCTTATAATAACACTCGTAATTTCAAAGCCGTTCTAATTCTACGTGCAATAATGGATTATATATCCATTAACCTATAATTTATTTAGTAAGCGTTGCGGTAACGCTTTACCAATATGGTCTTTGAAATGCTAATTATCATTACTGAAACCCCGTGCTAAATCTAGTAAACGCGATTAATTTTAACGTGCCATTAAATACCAATCAATCTCTGTATATATTTTTTAAGATAATAATAGATGTTGATACTAGAGATGAAACCAGATGTTATCAAAAGAAAATATCTAATTCCCTTCACTCTTGAATGACATTTTAAAAGTTTTGGGCCGCGTATTTAACAAGGGTACTGACAATAGAGCGGATTTGGGACCCGTGGATTAGTTAATTATGGAATTGGCAGAGAATTCAGGTACTGATTAGATTGGGGCAGTGGCACGACCTTGATAGACGACAGTGTCATCCTGATATCTCATTTTCATCTTAGGATCAGAAAAATTTTTCAAAATTGTAATTGTATCTAATAGTAAGACGTTATGAAGTATATAGTATGCTCAATGATATAATACAATTAGAAAAGATAACGAATCAGCAAATTTTTAAACATTTAAGTTGCAGTGTGCTTGTGTTATCTCTGATTAAAATCACTAGCTGGATTAGATTGATAACGAATTAGATATCCATTATGAATGTGTTACAAGTTTCTATTATATGCTATGTATTACACGTGGACTTGAATAAAAATATAATACAATTAGAAAAGATAACGAATCAGCATATTTTTGAACACTTAAGTTACAGTGTGCTTGTATTATCTCTGATTAAAATGACTAGCTGGATTAGATTAATAACAAATTAGATATCCATTATGAATGTGTTACAAGTTTCTATTATATGCTATGTATTACACGTGGACTTGAATAAAAATATAATACAATTAGAAAAGATAACGAATCAGCATATTTTTGAACACTTAAGTTACAGTGTGCTTGTATTATCTCTGATTAAAATGACTAGCTGGATTAGATTAATAACAAATTAGATATCCATTATGAATGTGTTACAAGTTTCTATTATATGCTATGTATTACACGTGGTCTTGAAAAAAATGATTTACTTCGAAATTTTTGAAACATAAAGGTCAATACTGGGATTAAAAATCGATTCCTTTTCTTTTCATTTCGACATTTCAATTTTGAATCAATCCATGATTGATTTTTGTTACTTTTCCAGCGAGATGTACAATATGGATTATGGATAAAATATAATCATTCGTTATTATTTGAATCCAGGTATAATTAATCGTCTCGATCACTTGGAACAGCTGGGACTGGAAACGATCTGGCTGAGTCCTATCTACACGTCCCCATTAATTGACTCTGGTTATGATGTTTCTGATTATGTAAATATCAATCCACTTTTTGGAACTCTCGATGATTTCAATGAGCTCGTTGAAAAAGCTCATGATAAAGGTAATATTTGAAACTCGGATAAATATGTCAAATTCGAAATGTAATTCTACTATTTTAATTTATCAATCTCATTATAGATCTCAAAGTAATGCTGGATGTCGTACCTAATCACTCCAGTGATGAACATTATTGGTTCAATGCTTCTGTACACAGTGTTGAGCCATACACTAGTTATTATACCTGGGCCAATGGGACTGTGGTAAATGGCACAAATGTTCCACCAAATAATTGGGTATGACATTCTTTTTCATTCAAAAATATATATTTATTTATATTATAAATTACACCATTTTGAATTATCTCAGTATTATAAATTATACATTAATAAAATACTTTTTATTGAAATTCTAGGATTAGACATTCATCTTGAGTTCAAATTTTCAATTACTATTGTAGATAAGCACTTACAGTACCGAAGCTGGATCAGCATGGACTTGGAACGAAATAAGACAACAATGGTATTACCACAAATTCCATAGATCACAACCAGACCTCAACCTACGAAATGCTGCGGTTGTCCAAGAACTTTTGGTAAGAAAAATGTTGATCAGTCTTTGAAAATCTATGCTACTCAGTAGGAAATGATTAAACAGGATAAAAAAAATATGCCATCAATTACAGAATATACTCACCTTCTGGCTGGAAAGGGATGTCGACGGTTTCCACTTCAGTTCGGCGTCCTACCTTTTTGAAAATGAAGAACTTTTGGATGAACCAACCGCCGGATGTGGGTCTCACACTTCCGGTCTTCCTGAGAATTCCGGGCTTCTGTATGAAATTCATGCTCATATTGCTGATTGGATAACAAGTAGCAATTCCACATCAAAGTATGTTCGACATTATTTATTTGACAATAATAATACTAGTTAGATTCATCATAATAATTAATTATCAATTTATAATTTTTATTATTGTGAAGATTGCTCATCGCTGGATCTGACGATGACGATAACACTTTAATATCTTACTATGGAAACGACACTCATACTGGAATCTCTCCATTTAACTATCGATTAATAAAAGACATAAGCGCAAATACGAATGCCAGTACGTTAAAAGCAGTAATTGAAGAATGGCTAGAGTTATTACCAGCCAATCACAGTACAAACTGGGTGGTAAGAAAAAAAATTACAAATTTATATTGAATTCAACACAAAATGCTTGAACTGTTTTTTTAACCTAATACTTGTTAAAAGCTCGTATGCTCAAAAGCTTACGGTTGTTATCGGACTAAACGAACCAATTACTATTTTTATTTCAGCTATCAAATCACGACCATTCACGCGTGCCATCTAGAATTAGTTTGAACCATGTCGATGGTCTCCATATACTCAGTTTTTTGTTACCTGGACAAACTTTCACCTATTACGGTGAAGAAATTGGAATGCTGGATACCACAATTAGTTGGAATCAAACTATTGATCCTTTAGCTTGCGCTCAGACTCAGGATACTTATACAACTTACTCTAGAGATCCAGCCAGGACACCCATGCAATGGGACACCACGACTTCCGCTGGTTTTTCAACTAACAATTCAACCTACCTCCCAGTCAATTCAAACTACTTAACTAGGAATGTTGAAACACAATTAAACCACGATCTGGCCAACATTCAAACCTTCAAAGCACTCGCGTCTCTTAAAAAAAAAGCAACCATCACTCATGGGGATTATGAAATCTCTGCAGTAAACAATGACCGGGTTCTGGTTTTGAAAAGGCGTGTATCGATTTTCATTAAAATATAAGAAATCAATTTATAATTTTATATCTAAATTAAACTACGATTTGATAATCATTCACAGGTCTCTTGAGGGTTATTCGACTTACGTAGCCGTCATCAATTTAGGCCTGGCACGACAAACTGTTAATCTTACAGAATTATATTCCGATGTGCCGGAGTATCTCTATATAGCAGTTGCATCTAATAATGCTGTTACTAATTCGTGAGTAAAATCGTATGGAATTTATACATATAACATATATGTATGATAAGTACTAATTATTCAATTGTTTATTAGCACGATGATCTCTGTTGACACCGTCATTCTCACGGCAAATGCTGCTCTGGTACTGACTGATGAAGAACCTGAAAACACGACGGAGCCTTCGACAGCAAGTACGATCTCGAGAATGATAGTAGTCGCTTTATTAAGTAGTACAATAAACATATGTCTCATAAAGTAGTAACGAGCTTGTAAATCCAAGGCTTCGTAGATATTTAATTTCCTGCTATTAAAGTAGCAAATGTTATTGGTAAACTGCTGCTTAACATTCCTTAGCAAATTTTGTAATAAGTAACGTAGATGTAATAATAATCCTATTTGTAATTGTAATGACTCCTAAAGGACAGTTCCTTTCAAAAAGGGACACAAAAGACATCAAACAATTCTCGACTCTAATCAAATGCCAATTCATCAACACCAAAACATTAAGAAAGTTGTTGCTAAGAAACAAAGTTTTGAATATTAGCACCGTTTTGAACATTAGCACTGTAACTATATGAAATCTTCATACAGAAAATTAGCGAAAAGAGAATTTTATTTGATATGGAATATGAAAAATAGTTATTATAAAAGTTTGAAGATTCGATCAAAAGTATTATTTGTTTTACTATACAAAAGTCATCAGTTACTTGATGTCGTGACTCATCAAGCACATCCAAGTAATTTCATTATTTAAATTCCCACATCATAATATCGTACGTGGCATTAATAATTTAAAAATATTAATTTTTATTAAAGAGCATGATGAACTTCAACATTATGCTATGTAGTTTGTAATCCAGGTGTCATACTTAATAGCAAAATTCCCATAGTTAGAAATCATTCATTGTGCTTTTGTTGTCCAATCGCTTTACAGCTACTGATGAATCCACATCAAGCACATCCACAACAGAAGAATTGACCACGATATCCAATGATGAAAGTACCACTGAAAATCAAACAACTGAATATGAGGGAACAACAATAGAAAGCTCAGAGACAACAACAATAGAAAGCGCAGAGACAACGACAATAGAAAGCACAGGTACAACAACAACTGACGCAGAAACTTCGACTCCTAGCACAGGAGGATCATCGAAAAATTTTAAAAGCACAGTAGTAGTATTAGTGGCTATGAGCATCTGCTTGGTTGTCATAACTTTGTAAAATAGTTCATAGACACTCCCATGCAGTAAGAATTTATGAAATAAGTGTTCAATCACTTTTCGTAAGTATATTTCTCAAAATCCTTAGTGTAAATTGAAAACATAAATGCTTTTTATAAAATTGGCTGGTTAAGTAGTTAAGTGTGACGTAGTAGATGTGTAAGTTATACTTTGTGATTTAGCGTATGTAATATAGAATATATATTTTTGCTTAATATCACTAGTACAAATTTTATCAAATGATGCCACATCCTCACTTGAGAAAACTCAATTTCTACAGCTCCTGACATTGACCTCGATAATCAAGTTATTGAGGGCAATCTTGATTGGTGGCAGTCAGCTGTCATCTATCAAATTTATCCAAAATCATTTCAGGTAAGGATACTTAACAATGATTCATATATTTTCTTGTAACATTTTAGATTAAAAATCAAAAATATGTTTTCAAATAAGGAGGTTCGTTAACTTCTTCGAGCAAGGGTGGCGGGAAATAGATTCTTACTATGTGGAACATTTGTTTGACATTTTTCGGATAAATTGATAGGATGTCGCTAGAATGTTTCGTGATGTACAAAGAAATTAACGGACACTTAGTTTTCTTCGTTGAATCACAATTTTTAATTACAACTGATAATCGGAGCAAAAAGCAGTTTTTGATTTTTTATATGGAACGTCTACGCATATAAAATACCATCTGAATCCATTCAATTGTCTACCTTCTCAAAACGACTACAGACAAACTTCCCGAAATTTGATTACAACACAGTTGCACTTTCGAAGAATGATCTCATCCTCGATTATACACTTTACTATAGTTGTATTAAATCTTTGATTTTAAGTGAAACTTCATTTCATTACGCGTGACCAATTGCTATTGACGCAGTTATAGAAAAAATGAACTTAGTTTGACTTATCTCTAGATATGACAAAATTAATCCTACAATTCAGGAGAGATTAGATTACGTATAGCCCAATCTCACATTATTCACTAAAATGATTTCACCCTATTATTTCCTGTTAGATAAGAATCCCATGTATTTCAGGACTCCAATAACGATGGCACAGGAGATTTACCAGGTATCATTTCACGCCTTGATCATTTGATTGATCTGGGTGTCACTGGTTTTTGGTTGGGTTCCATATACACGTCACCTCAAAAAGATGGTGGCTATGACATTTCTAACTTTACTGACATAGATCCATTATTTGGTACCATCAGAGATTTCGAAAAACTCATTGAACAAGCACATGACAAGGGTATAATAAATTTTTTAGAACGTGGACCTCTTTGTTTAGTCCATTAATTTACTCAACTAGCATACGTGTTACCTAATTGGAATTTCTATTTTCACCAGGGTTAAAGGTCATTATGGATTTAGTTCCAAACCACTCTAGTGATGAACACCCATGGTTCATAAATTCAATATCACGTATTGAACCGTATACTGACTATTACGTTTGGGCGGATGGATTGGATGGATCTGATGGAAGTGCACCACCTACCAATTGGCTGAGCGTGTTCGGTGGTTCAGCTTGGACTTGGAACGAGGAGAGACAACAGTATTATTATCATCAATTTGACTCCAGGCAGCCTGACTTAAACTTCAGAAATCCTAAAGTGGTACAGGAAATCAATGATATTATCACATTCTGGCTGGAGAAAGGAGTTGATGGTTTCCGCATGAATGCGATTTCTCACATTTTCGAAGATCCCGATTTATTCGATGAACCCATTAATCCAAATCCTCCAGAAAATACGAATGAAACGGATTATGAATTTCTGCTGCACACCTATACAAAAGATCAAATCGAGACTTATGAATTAGTCTATAGTTGGAGAACACTGCTGGATAGTTACGCAGCAAGGACTGATAATGTCACAAGACTTCAGATTGTAGAATCTTCTTCTACCTTGGACAAAGTTATTCCGTAAGTCATGATTTTCGCATATCAAAGTCTCATATGATCCTATTAACAAATCTTGTATATTAAATCCGTATCCATCCTTTCACTAGGTACCAAGGAAATGGAACCCACAAAGGTGCTCATTTGTCCTTCAACTTCGGTCTCATATTGAACGTCACGCAGGCTTCAGGAGCATCCGTATTCATCAACGAGATAACTTCGTGGTTGAACTCTATACCACGAAATAGTACTGCTAATTGGGTGCTTGGGAATCATGATCAGAGCCGAGTTGCCTCCCGTTTTGGTATTAATCGTGCTGATGGTTTAAACATGCTCTCTCTTTTACTACCTGGAGTAGCGTTCACTTATTATGGCGAGGAGATTGCTATGCTGGACACATGGATATCTTTTGAAGACACTCAAGATCCACATGGTATCAACGCTGGACCAGATCGTTATGAGCTGTTCTCCAGAGATCCAGCCAGAACACCATTTCAGTGGGACAACACCACGTCAGCTGGATTTTCTGGCAATGAAACTACATGGTTGCCAGTCAATAGCAATTATCTGATTAGAAATCTTGCGTTACAAGCCTCAAGAGAAAGAAGTGTTTATAAGACTTATAAAGCCATTGTCAAATTGAAACAGACTGAAACCATCAGGAGAGGTTCGACAAGACTGTTATCTCTCTCTGATGATAACGTGAGTGACTATTCGCAGTGCAAATATTTTGCAACATAATCTTATTAAACTTTACTTTTAATTTCACGTTGATACACTTTTAGGTACTGACCTTCATACGAGAACTTCATGATGAGGATACTTACGTGATTGTTATCAATCTGAGTCCTTATTCTAAAACTGTCGACCTATCTGCATTCGATGACCTACCCTCAAAAATCACAGTCTGTTTAGCAAGTGCTAACGCAATTGGAAGTACTGGGTAAGATTAATTGCATTTTTAAGAAGATTTAAAAACATTTATGAATGATATACTGATAGTGTCCTTATACAGTACATATGATGTTTTGAATATGTTCTTAATTGTAGAGACACCGTCAATATCGATTCCGTTAGTCTTTCTGCTAACGCTGCTCTGGTACTTTGTACAACGGATTTCCCAGATACTGCAAATGAAGAAATTAACGGCGATCTCGACTGGTGGCAGACGGCCGCCATTTATCAGATTTATCCCAAGTCATTCAAAGACAGTAATGGCGACGGCGTTGGTGATATTCAGGGTATCATCTCGCAGCTTAATTATTTTAAAGATATTGACATTGACGCAATATGGCTTGGTCCAATTTATACTTCACCGCAAAAGGATGGCGGATATGATATTAGTAATTATCTCGATATCGATCCCCTGTTTGGATCTACAGAAGAATTTGAAACGCTCTTGGATTCAGCACACGATCAAGGTATATTTATGACTTAGTGAGAAACAAAATTAGTGTAACAAAATCTTTGTCATTCTTTTCTTGTAATCAAGCATAAGAAATAACTAACTTATTTTTTATATAGGAATCAAAGTGATTCTGGACTTTGTTCCAAACCATTCGAGCGACCAACACGAGTGGTTTGTCAATTCAGTGGCACGTGTTGCACCATACACTGACTATTATATCTGGAGAGATGGCGTTCACACTGCCAATGGTACAAATCCACCCAATAATTGGATCAGTGTATTCGGTGGTTCCGCTTGGACATGGAATGAACAAAGGCAACAATATTACTTGCATCAATTCAGTACTAATCAGCCAGATCTCAACTTAGAGAACCAAGATGTCATTGAGGAAACCAATAGGATTCTAAGATTTTGGTTAGAGAAAGGCGTCGACGGATTCCGAATTGGTTCTGTATCCCACCTCGTGGAAGATTCCAGTTTCCGAGACGAACCCATCAATGAAAATGCTGATGACTCGGTCCTTGAATCCGATTATGATTACTTGGAGCATATCTATACCACAAACCTAAACACATCCTTTGATCTTGTAGTTCACTGGCGAAGTGTCATTGATAATTACGTGGCAACCACAGGAAGTCAAAAGAAATTTTTAGCTGTAGAGCCAACTTCAAACACTGAAACAGCATTAAGGTATTTAATCGAATATAGATTTCTGTTCTCTTCTAAAATTATTAATTTTGTTAAACGTAATATTGAAATTTTCAGATTCCTTGGTAACGACACAAATCCTGGGGCTCACGCTCCACTCAATTTCAATATTATTAAAAATGTTACCCGTGCAACATCTTCAGCAGAAATCATCAGTTTAATAACAGAATGGTTGAACTTGCTATCCAAAAACATAACTCCCAACTGGGTTCTTGGAAGTCATGATTTCAATCGTGCATCTTCCCGCTTAGGGGTTAATCGCATTGATGGTCTCCACATGTTGTCCCTTTTGTTACCTGGACTGTCAGTTACATATCAGGGAGAAGAACTTGGTCTTCAGAACGTGCCGGTATCCTGGAACCAAACGCAAGATCCTAAGGGTCTGAATGCTGGTGAAAGTCGATTCGAGCTCTTCTCTAGAGATCCAGCTCGCACTCCGTTCTTGTGGGACGGTACAAGCAATGCAGGTTTCACAACGGGCTCTTCGACGTGGTTACCAATTACGAGTGATTTCCCAGATTGGAATCTTGCTATTCAAAGTAGTGAAAACAGAAGCTATTATAACACATATAAATCGCTGATAGAATTCCGCAAACTGGTAACATTTAAACGCGGAGCAACCAAAGTCCAGTCTCTGAATGATAACAGCGTGAGTACACCAACTAAAATGTCATGTTCTGAATAATCCTAGTTTGAAATAGTTTGTTATGAGCTGACCAATTTATTAATGTTGCTAGGTTATCGCATTCAGTCGCGAGCTTTCAAATGAACATACTTACTTAGTAGTTATAAACGTCGACATCTACCGCACTTCTGTTGATCTTACTGGATTTGATAATCTTCTCGGCGAAGATCTTGTCGTGTGCCTAGCTAGTGCAAATTCCATAACTGATACTGGGTTAGTACATTATATGACTGTATCATTTATAACTGTAAGCAAAACTGCTTCTTTTAATTGAAATTCATTTTATGCAGAGCGGACGTAAATCTCTCCGAAGTACAGCTGTCCGCCAATGCTGCTCTTCTCGTTTGCCCGAGATCAGCTCTACCCGAACCAGTTACGACTCCGGCACCTACAACACCCGCAGTCTCTACAGAATCACCTGTGGAAACAGAACCTATACTCGCCAATGATGAAATTGGCGGTGATCTTGATTGGTGGCAGACTGCTGCAATTTATCAAGTGTATCCGAAATCCTTTAAGGACAGTAATGGAGATGGAGTCGGAGATATTCAGGGTATCATCTCGCAGTTGGATCATTTCACTAACATTAGTGTCGATGCCATCTGGCTCGGTCCAGTATATACTTCGCCTCAGTACGATCATGGTTATGACGTGAGCAACTATCGTGACGTTGACCCACTGCTTGGTACTTTGGCCGACTTGGAATCACTTCTAGAGAAAGCGCATGCTAGAGGAATAAAGATCATACTTGATTTCGTACCGAACCACTCGAGTATCGAACACGAATGGTTTGTCAATTCTGTCGCACGTGTTGCACCATACACTGATTATTATATCTGGCGAGATGGCGTCTCCACTGACAATGGTACTAATCCACCGAATAATTGGATCAGTGTATTCGGTGGTTCTGCTTGGACTTGGAACGAAGAAAGGCAACAATATTATTTGCATCAATTTGGAACCAACCAGCCGGATCTCAATTTGGAGAACGAGGTTGTAGTTTCTGAGATCGACGACATTTTGAGATTTTGGCTCGAAAAAGATTTCGATGGATTCCGTATTGGTTCTGTATCCCACCTGGTAGAAGACTCCAGTTTCCGAGACGAACCCATCAATGAAAATGCTGATGACTCGGTCCTTGAATCCGATTATGATTACTTGGAGCATATCTATACCACAAACCTAAACACATCCTTTGATCTTGTAGTTCACTGGCGAAGTGTCATTGATAATTACGTGGCAACCACAGGAAGTGAAAAGAAACTTTTAGCTGTAGAGCCAACATCAAACACTGAAACAGCATTAAGGTAATTAACCGAATATAGGGTTCTGTTCTCGACTAAATCTATTAATTTTGTTAAACGTAATATTGAAATTTTCAGATTCCTCGGTAACGACACAAATCCTGGTGCTCACGCTCCACTCAATTTCAA
>NW_014332956.1:769613-864089 GCF_000341935.2 Cephus cinctus | reverse complement strand
AACATTTAAACGCGGAGCAACCAAAGTCCAGTCTCTGAATGATAACAGCGTGAGTACACCAACTAAAATGTCATGTTCTGAATAATCCTAGTTTGAAATAGTTTGTTATGAGCTGACCAATTTATTAATGTTGCTAGGTTATCGCATTCAGTCGTGAGCTTTCAAATGAACATACTTACTTAGTAGTTATAAACGTCGACATCTACCGCACTTCTGTTGATCTTACTGGATTTGATAATCTTCTCGGCGAAGATCTTGTCGTGTGCCTAGCTAGTGCAAATTCCATAACTGATACTGGGTTAGTACATTATATGACTGTATCATTTATAACTGTAAGCAAAACTGCTTCTTTTAATTGAAATTCATTTTATGCAGAGCGGACGTAAATCTCTCCGAAGTACAGCTGTCCGCCAATGCTGCTCTTCTCGTTTGCCCGAGATCAGCTCTACCCGAACCAGTTACGACTCCGGCACCTACAACACCCGCAGTCTCTACAGAATCACCTGTGGAAACAGAACCTATACTCGCCAATGATGAAATTGGCGGTGATCTTGATTGGTGGCAGACTGCTGCAATTTATCAAGTGTATCCGAAATCCTTTAAGGACAGTAATGGAGATGGAGTCGGAGATATTCAGGGTATCATCTCGCAGTTGGATCATTTCACTAACATTAGTGTCGATGCCATCTGGCTCGGTCCAGTATATACTTCGCCTCAGTACGATCATGGTTATGACGTGAGCAACTATCGTGACGTTGACCCACTGCTTGGTACTTTGGCCGACTTGGAATCACTTCTAGAGAAAGCGCATGCTAGAGGAATAAAGATCATACTTGATTTCGTACCGAACCACTCGAGTATCGAACACGAATGGTTTGTCAATTCTGTCGCACGTGTTGCACCATACACTGATTATTATATCTGGCGAGATGGCGTCTCCACTGACAATGGTACTAATCCACCGAATAATTGGATCAGTGTATTCGGTGGTTCTGCTTGGACTTGGAACGAAGAAAGGCAACAATATTATTTGCATCAATTTGGAACCAACCAGCCGGATCTCAATTTGGAGAACGAGGTTGTAGTTTCTGAGATCGACGACATTTTGAGATTTTGGCTCGAAAAAGATTTCGATGGATTCCGTATTGGTTCTGTATCCCACCTGGTAGAAGACTCCAGTTTCCGAGACGAACCCATCAATGAAAATGCTGATGACTCGGTCCTTGAATCCGATTATGATTACTTGGAGCATATCTATACCACAAACCTAAACACATCCTTTGATCTTGTAGTTCACTGGCGAAGTGTCATTGATAATTACGTGGCAACCACAGGAAGTGAAAAGAAACTTTTAGCTGTAGAGCCAACATCAAACACTGAAACAGCATTAAGGTAATTAACCGAATATAGGGTTCTGTTCTCGACTAAATCTATTAATTTTGTTAAACGTAATATTGAAATTTTCAGATTCCTCGGTAACGACACAAATCCTGGTGCTCACGCTCCACTCAATTTCAACATTGTCAAAAACGCAACAAGTACATCGTCATCGTCAGAACTGATTGGTCTAACAACGGAATGGCTGAACTTGCTTTCCGGAAATGTTACTCCGAATTGGGTCCTTGGAAGTCATGACTTTGATCGCGTATCTTCTCGCTTTGGAATTAATCGTGTCGACGGTCTCCACATGTTGTCTCTCCTGTTACCTGGAATTTCAGTCACATATCAGGGAGAAGAACTTGGTCTTCAGAACGTGCCGGTATCCTGGAACCAGACGCAAGATCCTAAGGGTCTGAATGCCGGTGAAAGTCGATTCGAGCTCTTCTCCAGAGATCCAGCTCGCACTCCGTTCTTGTGGGACGGTACAAGCAATGCAGGTTTCACAACGGGCTCTTCTACATGGTTGCCAGTCACCAGTAACTTCCAAAACTGGAATCTTGATGTTCAAAGTAATGCGAACAGAAGTTATTATAATACATATAAATCACTCATAGAATTCCGCAAGTTGGAAACATTTAAACGAGGGGCAACCAAAATCCAATCTCTAAATGATAACACCGTATGTATATAATATAAGCGCGCGTTGTATCTAAATTATTTCATAATTAACTATTTTGCAAATTAATGCGTTATTTCATTAACGTTATCAGGTTATCGCCTTCACCCGCGAGCTTTCAAATGAACCTACCTACGCAGTGATCATCAATAATCTATTCTATGGCACCACTGTTAGTCTGTCTGGCTTTGAAAGTCTGACGAATGAAGATCTTGTGGTGTGTCTAGCCAGTGCCAATTCTATTACCACTACAGGGTAAAATATTCAATATATCATTTCAGTCCTTTATATGTAAAATAATATCATGTAATGCAAATTGTTGCACTTCGAATTTCAGGTCCAACGTAACTATTTCCGAAATATCACTATCTGCCAATGCCGCTTTGCTACTATGTCCGCGATCCGAATTGCCAGATGTGGAACCAGAAGCAACCAGTACGTCCACTGAACCATCTACACCAGAAACAACCAGTACGTCCACTGAATCAACTACAACAATTGAAACCACAACGGAGGATCAACCGGATGAACCCGATTCGGATGAAGATCCTGAACCCGATGGAGCAATTAATGTTACATTCTCTTCTTTACTATTAGTCATTACATTATTAGTAACCTTTATGTAAATCTAACGCGGTATAAATTGTATAACTCGTCTTCATTAAGAGAATTTATTCTGATACGCGCAGAAAGTACAATACACGCATCTACATCCAAATTTTGAATCTACGGTATCATTTTATAAATACATGCAAGTTGTTTACTATGCATCTCTCAATCAATCAACGCTTATAAAAAATACTATAAATATGTATAACAACGGCAGAGATATTATATTCTGTACATAAATATACAATCTGGCTGAAAACTGACAGTCTGATTAGATAACTCTTATACAAGAATTTTAACACTGTTAGTAAATATTTTCGAACCAAAAGCAAGTCAATTTTTCTAACGTCCATTCTCGAATTTCCTTTACCATTACTGATTTTAATATAAAAAATTTTTTCCATAAATTAAAATATCCTAAAAATGGACAGAGTAATGTATAGATTAATTCGTTGCAAACAATTGTTTAAAAATCTGGCAGTATTCCGTCGACCCCGTTTCGCTATTTCCGCTTTCTAACGTTTAACAAATTAATAAAACACCCGCTGCTCTAACTTTAAATCATATCCTTCCCATATTATGCTTTCTATCACCTTATTATTAAAAACTTTTTACATACTAAAAATATTAGTAAACTCTAGTTCCTTGGGTTGTTTAATGTGAATTCCGCCTTTAGTCACAAAAGGCAAATAAGCATACTCCAGCATCCAAATATTCCAAATAAATATAGCACTGTGTTTATATAAGCTCAAATCCCTAAAATTACTTAACACAAAAAAGATTTTCCGTAACGTCCGAATCATTCACAAACAAAGCATCCTTGGCAAGTAATTGTTTGATTTGTAAATACCAAGCTGATTGTCAGTTGAAACGAATGTTCTACATTAGTCAGTCGTGCAGCTACTAAGAAGTGAGCGTGTCGTATTGCAATTCCACTGAAGAATATGGCATTCTGTGAGAAATCTTATCTTCTCACTGATCTCTCTAACGAGGACATCAGGATAGAACTGCCACACAAGAAATACATAAAGCAAGGTATGTATTTAAAATGAAAAATCCGTTAAGTATCTCACATGTCAGTTAAAGCTATCATAAGTCATATGAATATTTTTTTTACTACAGAACTAACAAAGGAGGAATTAGATTATTATACCGCAGAACCTACCTGTATTAAAATCCGATTGTGTTTATTCTGGACATTTTGGGCAGCCTTTATAGCCGTCCTCTTTGTATCAATTATCATTATCATCTCTTCGCACAGATCAATTCAAATTCGTAACGCGACGAGTATTGAAATTTCTTCACTTATGTAAGCGAATTTTCTTATTATCATTCTTCTTATACCATCTGGTAGTCTGTATAACTTATATATAGATTTATTATATATGAATATTGATCAGGGTTAATGTATCATAATTTGAACTTTGTTATAATATATTTCAGGAAATTTCATAGGCGCTGAACTGATCGATTAAAAGACCACAATGATTTTTGAAAACACTCTGTAAATGAGTATTGTGCTCTCACCAGATTGAGAAAGATCGCAAGGCACCAAATGCTGCGCAGCAGTGATAATATAATTAATGCGCGGAGTCAACAAAAGGGTGCGATAATCGAGTTTCTCGCTAATTAAGTATCCGAACGTAACGTAATTCGAACGCAAGAGAAGGGAATGACTTGAATTTTATTCAGGATTTACTGATGGTCGGAGACATATGGTGTAATTGGATCATGAATCGATTTATGAATCTACATGTTACGATGTTATAAACTGTGTTCTAAATCGGAAATATAAATATTGTTTCTTTAGTTATTTTGTTTACAAATAATTATTTACCTAATGTCTTAATGTTACTTGTAAAATTAATGAAGACTATAAGAACTTGACGTGAACATGTTGACTCTTTTTAGCCAGTAAGACTGGCTGACTCTCACTGGCTGAAAAGAGTCAACATATTCACATCAAATTATTAATGAAGACTATATGTTTGAATTACTAATATTATGAATTGGTATGTACATAATTAGAATTAATTTATCCTTATCTGATAGTTTTCAAATATACCTCAAGAAAATACGAAATACCAAATCCTGCAGAACGTATTTGTATAATACTCGCAATATGCGGGAAAAATAAATTTAAACATACCAGATATTTTTATCTTCAGACGCAATATGATCACAAAATCTTATTGAAATTTTCTATCTAATTGTAGAAGAATCAATTTACATGCTTCATCGAAAGATTTATTTGCAATGTGATAACGGAATACATTTATACTAATCTTTAAAGTGAATGAGAAATATAAAAAAACGTGAATCATTTCCTAGGTCCTAATGCAACAATAATCAATAGATATAGAAATCTGCGCAGAATACTGCACGCTTTACCGAATCTGGGCAGGTTTTACCAGGGTTTGTCGGTGGTCACATTCTTTTATCTAGAGACAATTGGCAACTTTGAAAGCGATTGGTGCATTCCGGTATATCGTGTGCTGCTATTGGTTACCCGAGACTGATTTCTGAATATATTGACACATCTAAGTTACGGTCTGTTCTTACTATACTTCTCCCCCACTTGCAGTACGCATCATGTTCCGCTAGAACGCAAGTGGAAGCAGTAGCCAGCCATATTGGAGTTGGGACACGCCTTCTGAGCGGCGAGGTAGAGATAGTATACTGGTCCTTTAGCTTTAAACTTTCATTGGAACGATTAAGAAGCTACCTCGTGGGGAGACACTTAATACTACCTTCACAGTTGCAACGGTTGCGTAAGAACTTGTTTTCTAACTGGCCTTGAAAGTCTCGTCATGGAGAGTGGGAAGCTGGATTTAGATAGCGGGGAAATGAACAGTTCGAAAGAACCAGTCGCCACGTATAAGCCATTGCCTGAAGACGACCTACGGGTACAGATTAACTCTAACGAGAAGCCTGCCATGGGAAAGCAAAATGGAGAGAGCGATCCTGACGATGGAGCACAAGAACGAATGCTCAAGGATGAAAGGAAGATAGGAGTTAATAAAGATGCTACCGAGGTATGCACTGTTTCATTTTGTACCTTCGTCTGTCTTCTTGTGGAGAGAAATTTAAAATGGTGCAAGACGTGGTAGACACATGTTCCTGCAATAACGTGCTTATATTGCGTCATTTATCACTGATTTTCAATTAGTTGTAACATATTGTAGCAGTGATATTCAATTTCTGAAATGGTTCTATGACTTTAATTAAAAGTACTTAAGACTGCATTAGAAATTTATGTAATGAAGTTGTTTTTCTATAGGTGAAATTTGTTTCTGAAAATGGTGATGCAAAAATCGATATTGAGACTGTTAAGCAGACTCTTGCTGGAATGGGCAAGGAAGAATTGATGAAATATGCTAATGATCCATTTTGGATAAGATTGAGATGGTTCTTGTTTGTTGCCTTCTGGTTATTATGGCTTTCTATGCTGGCTGGGGCTATTGCTATTATAGTGATGGCACCAAAGTGTTCTGCTCCAAAACCAAAAAAATGGTGGGAACAAAGTCCTATCATACAATTAGATGCATCTGATGTTGCAAGCAAGAATCTTAAAGGTCTAGAATCTCTTTTGGATCCTTTGAAATCGCAAAATATTAAAGCAATATCACTTAAATCAATTGTCAAATCATCACCAGAAGGTTTGTTATTAGTCAGAAGATTTGGGTGAATTCACATACATTTTGTTTCATATTACCTTTGCTCTCCAATTTTCTGTAGGACATACAGAAGATTTTAGAGATATTCAACCACAGTTAGGCCACATTAGTGATTTAAAAGAATTTGTAAAAGCTGCCAAGGAGAAGGAGCAGCATGTTGTACTTGAACTTGATCCAAATCATTCTTCTATACATCATCCGTGGTTCAATAAATCTGTCCAAAGAGAAGATAATTACACTGATTACTATGTGTGGTTTGATGGTAAAATTGATTCAGATGGAAAACGTGTTCCACCTAACAACTGGGTAAGTCTTTCTCATGATTCTAATGAAAAACCATTGCAAATTTATTCTAGTTGTGACATAACACTTCATTTGTAGTTGAGCGTCTACGGTGGATCAGCATGGGAATGGAACGAAGAGAGAGGTCAATTTTATCTTCACCAGTTCAATAAGACGCAACCTGATCTCAACTACAATAACCCCAAAGTCGTTTCTGAATTCTCGGTACCATCAACCTTTTCCTTACGGGCTGTCTTCTCAAGAAATATGCCAATAATTAAATATTTTATCGTTCATTACAGGACATTCTCAATCACTGGCTAAGTTTGGGAATTGAGGGATTCCGATTGGCTAACACACAATACTTAACAGAAGATCCAAATCTTCATGAGGAGTCGCGAGCACCTCAGTCAGCTCATACAAACGATTATGAATCATTAGTACATGCATACACAAGAGATCGTCCTGAGAATAGTAACATCTTAAGAAAATGGCGCGACTTAGTTTTAAACAACACTAAAGGGGAAGGGTAATATACAATTATTGGTAAATCTTTACATCTCATTTCTCTCATTGTGATTACTACACATTTTTTATTGTTACAGATTGTTCACACTGTGCGATGATATTGAAGTTGACATACTACAAGTATTCAACGAGAATCGGACATTAATTGACCTTCCTCAAAGTCCTCAGTTCCATGCTGCGATCAATTCAAACATTTCAGCAGCATCCCTCAATGAGAGCATTTCCCAGTGGCTTAATAGTTCTTCATGGCCCGGTTGGAATGTTAGTATTTTCTTTATTATTTTACATTTCCCATTAACATTATTATTTTCACGATGATATTAATTATTAATCATTTTCTGCTGTATCGTTAATTCTTCCTTTTATTCTTATACAGCTAAACACTTTAAGACAACGTCATGATCCTGCTGTCGCGGATAGTTTAATTTTAGCTATGTTGCTATTACCAGGAACGCCCATCCTGCAATTAAATGATACTCTTTCTGCCAAAGACGCATTTACTATTCTTACCAATGCTCGTGCTGGGCATCCATTCCTTCATGGAGATACTGTGATCAGTATATTAAACGAAGACGTCTTGGTTTACACCAGGTAAAGTAAAATGCAATAGCATCAATGGGTTTTCAGTGCACTTAAAATAAATATTGGGGTCCTGTTATACTAACTCAAACAATCCATTAAAGCAATCCTTTGATAAAGTAATAATAAGGCATATAGAGGTTTTTGCATAAATTAATACATGTCCTAACGTATACTAAAAAACGTACCTAATATTTATCAAAGTAGTACATTAATGTTCAGTCTAAAAAGAAGTTCTCTTTACCAAGTTCAGTAGTTGAACACGTATGCACACACGCACACAATAGAAAAATCAAACCAATTTAAATCTCAATTGAACATATCCTGAGTTGTTACGAACTTCTTTATGGCTCAATGCCGGGCATAAATGAAAGATAAAGTTACACTGCAACTATTCACGTTCTAATAAGACTAACTGAAGAATAACTTTACTTGTTTCACGCTACTCCTGTGCGGCACAGGAACTGGTGAGTTCAGTACTAGCATATGGCATGTGTGGTAACGAGTAATTACAAAAAATAATTTTTTCTACTTTTATCTATTGTTTTCTGTAGCTGTGACTTTGAATGTATAAAACCTATCTAACCTTTTTTCTTTCTTTATCACTTTGAATATGTACCTAAATTAATGTAGATCCTTTTTTTTTAATACCTTGCACAATACAGGTTGAAGAGTGGTAATCCAGGATATCTAGTAGCATATCACAGCGGAGAAAAACCAACTAACATAGATCTTTCGGTTTTACCACAAGTATCCGAAGAGGTGAACGTTGTTACGCAAAGTCCTAATTACGTTCAAGATCATTTTCCCATTCAGTAAGTTTTTTTCATGTAGAATTATATAGATATCAGATACTTTGTAAACCTGATTAAAAATACTTATTTGTTGTTTCAGAACCAAACTGCCATCCAACAAGGTGCCAATTTCGCCGAAAAGCACTTTAATTGTGACGTTTGTACCTAAAACATAATTTAGGTGCACAGATAATAATGCATTGCCGCCTATCTATTTATACGCTATATACCGGCAATGAATGTAATTACTGTTTTTATTTATCGCATATATCTTTTTTTTAAGCGGCATATATTACATGACATTAAAGCCCAATTCATGATTAAAGAGAGCATCCTAAAATATGCTTTTTGTGCTTTATTTACCTGACCTAAAGTTTGATTCTTTTTCGGAAAGATTTTTGTGCGCATTAGTATATAAGAATAAGATATTAAAAAGGCATAGATCTTTTGAGCATATAATATTTTATTTCTAGTCATTTATATCGTCTTGAACTTTTGAAACAGTTTTTTACATTTTCTTGAAGTTTTCTTTACATCAAAGATTGTATACAATAATCAGATCAAGTTATTCAATGTGTAATTTGTTTGGGTCTGTAAATCTTGCTGTGAGAATATAGAAAAGGGCTGGTAAAGGGACCAGGGCGAGCATAGCAGGATGAATGCTGAATCCACGAAGAGTTGCAATAGCCATTACGCCATAACCATGTAAAAGCCAGTGACCAAGGATCACCACCACGTTTCTAATATCCGATACAGAGCTGAGGAGTAGCGATTGCATAGACTGTAAAAGAAAAGTGTAATTGAGACAAATTATAAGAGCTAGTAATAATGAATATTAAGCAGATATTTGCAATTGATATATTTTTTATGCTAATGAGGACACATTAGATTGCTAAAAGGATAAGTAAAGACAGAGCCAGGCGATATTAAAAAACAATACCTTCTCTATAAAAATATGAAGAAAGAAAATGGAAATTTTGATTTCTCTAGCACTTCATAAAATACATAATAAAATAGATTATTCTGTTTTAAATGATACCAAGAAATGAAAAAAGACTCATAAGCTGTATGACTAAATATGAGAACTGATTTCAACGAAAAGATAATTTAAAACGATATATCCTAATTATTAGTTGAGGTACTCCTATAAGTTTTGCAATAAATTAAATTATGAGCAACAAAAAATAATTTTCAAGTTTTGAAAAATTAGAGGAAGCTATAAGTATTAAAGCAATTATAATTTAAAGAGTAACACTTGTTACATCGCATACTCGCTCTATTGATATGTCTTACATATAATATTAAAGTATAAATGTACCTGATTTAATTTGAAGGCGAAATGTGCAGCACTAGAGAGTACAGACAAAATGATGGTAATGTATGGGAATGAGTAGTCTGAAAATAAAATTCAATTTTACATGTTGCATTTGATGAACATAAGAAAGTTTACTTACATATAAGACCACCACCTACTGCATGTGACAGAGCAAGAATTGGAAAGAAATATAGAGCTGCATAAATAGAAAACTTCCCTGGTTTTGGTAAAAATTTGTGTGCTACTAAAGGTCGTACTAGTAGCATTATTATGACACCCAGGGCATAAAACACAAAAACCATTGTATATCTGTAAAATTATATATAGCATGAAAAGCTGGTTCATAAAACGAATTATAAATTGTGTTTATTGTACTAACAATGGATATACTGCTTCTTGTGTACAATGTAGAGTCATTTCATAGTTGGGATTAGGATTGTGCAAAAGCGTATACCAATCAGAAAGCCGTCTAGCTTTACATGATCTAATTCCAAATGTTCCAATAGGATCGGTCAATTGTAGAGTAATGAAAGATGCTGTAATAATCTCAAATAGTGCAGAAAAATGTAAAGCTATAACTTCCTTAGTAATATTTCTCCTCATAGCTAGCCTGTCTATACAAAACCAATGTAGTACAAGTGCTAACAAGGCCATGAAACCCAAATAGAGCCAATCATAAAACATTGGAACATCATCACAAGGTACACAAGCTGAAGAATTTGTTCTAAAACCTCGTGGACAAGCTCCACAGTCACTCCAATTACCATCAAGTAATAACTCTCTGCCACAATATAAACCAGGACAACGCACTAATGCGTTCATTTTAGGCAGTTAGAGAACTAAATTCCTTTTATAAGTTCATATACTCATGTTCATTGTCACTTTACCAATATATTATAATATGGTGTTAACACAATTTCCCTAAAAACTATGATACTTTAAACCACACTAAATGAAAAATGAAACAATTGAAAAAAGCTCATATTATTTATGGTTCGTCCAGTTTTTCAGATATACAGAACTGTTAGTAGTGTCACATTTATTATCATATTCTTTCAAATATATGTCATTTAGGTTACTGCTTGTAGAATTGAAGTCACGTTTATAAATTAAATTCATTAATTATAGCATACAATGCCAACAGAAAAAAATAGAAAAAAACGTCAATGTGCCAATCGTGATTATATATAAGTGCCGCGTATCTTAAAACCTGTAGAATATAAATTTGTTGCTACAGAAACTGGTCAAACAGTCCTCCCTGTTTGAAGCGAACGCATCCTCTGTGATCCTCTGTCATAACCACAGCGTGTTTGCAGGCCAGCACGTATTGAACGCACGTGGCAACGCCGTAGCTCCGGTAATAACGTAAATATGTTATAAATCATAATTAGCAGTAAACAGTAAAATAAAATTTCTAGTAGAACGAAGCAAATGTGGTACGCGAGATTTATATTTGACGGTGATGCATATTTTTTGACAGGTATTGACAGAAGACTCGAGAAATCGTTCTCGAAAATCTCAACTTCTCTTGATCGTTGATAGCTTTGCTAAAGTAGATAATTCCAATAGAAAACTGAAAGTGAGTCTTTAGTTACGTACTTTGTAATTAAAACCCGCGTCGCTTGATCAAGTGTAATAACTCGCGAGTAAGTGTCGTATATTGAAATGATTAATTTATCTGCCACTGTTCTTTAGTTAATCGATTTTATCCTAACGCCGGTTAGAGAAGTGTCAGAGGTTATATGAGCCAAAATTCGTAAAATGATAAATAAATAGAAATAGTATGAGCTGAAAATTTAATATTCTTTTGTTCATTAGATCGGCACAACGTGTTGATTGTAATCGGGCGACAAAACCACAGCGTAAAGTTACAAATTTTTTAAAGAAATAATTTTCAAAGATTAAGCCGTTTAATTTTATCATGGTGTTCATCTAGTGAAAAATTATTTGTGATTATACGGCGGTAGTTATCGGATATATCTAAAAAATAGGCATAACCATTAAACGCGAAAGTGATTGTGTAACGTTAATCATTCAATTCAAGTACTTATAATTTGCAGCTGAAGTATCGAAGAAATGTGGGAGATAGGAAAGTCGATTGCAGCAAATTTATTGAAATAATCAGTTTAGTGGAAAGGAGAATTTCTACAAAGGATCTGTGAAAAAAAGGAAAAGAGCAAAGGAAATCTAGCATCCAGACAAACAGGCAGGTTACATAAAATCGTGGCGTGTTCTGTGCTTGGTGTAAAAGAGAGTGAGAGAGGGTCGTAAAAGAAGAGGTGGCCGTGGCAGTCGAAGAGGAGTGGCGTTTGGGCAGCGGCGGCGTTGCAGCGGCGCGCGTCTTTGCATAGTGGCGCGCTCTATCCTAAGTCGTGAGTCTCCGTAGTTGATCGGCAATCTCCGGCCGATGATTGCCGAGCATACATTACTATTTTCAGGCACAAGAAGGCACCTCTTGACGGGTTTTCAATAAGTGAAGGGCAACGGTGCGAACTATTTTTTTCTTTTAATTTGACTTTTACGTGCGATAGATGCGGAAATCGTAGTGCGGTGTGCGCGCGCGTTACGACGGACGATGTTGGAGCGCGTCTCGGCAGGTCTTGGCGCCTGACGGTCGGTCGGCGAAAATGAAAGAAGCTCATCGCTTGGAGCAGCTGATGGCGGCCGAGTACTGTTCGAGTCTCCGTGTCTCCTGTTAGCCCCTTTAAGAGTGACCAAGTGACCATAGTGCTGTCGTGTAAACCGACAGATCACGATAACCGTTGCTATATCGGTTGGCCGGAGAGAGCGCTGTTTCGGCCAACGAGGTATATTATAACGGTGCTCCTTTCGTGCACGGCGCCCGCGAGAGAGACACGTAGCTGCCAGCGGCAGCCCCGGCTATCGAATTCTCGCGAGGGAAAAAAGCCCAGCATAGGGGCGCCGTTTCGTGTAAATTGCGTTCGGGCTGACGTTCTAAATCGGAAATTATATTAACAAGGAACTTACTTTTGTTCCCTATCTGTCTGGCCGCCTGGCTATTTGGTTGCCTAGCTGCCTATCCGTTTGGGATATTCTCCGTGAAATCGCGCACGGAGTCAGCCAGCTTACGCCAACAGGAAATCGTGTGAAGTTTCGACGTGTGACGACGACAGGGCGTGCGTTCCTTTGGCCGCTCGCTTGTTCGCCTTTACGTGACAACGCCTAGTGAGAATCGCGCCCCTTTCTCGACCGACCACGAGCATCGAGTTTATTCACCAACATTTTCACGGACTCTATGGATTTCATGGACTAGCACACTTTTACGTTCGCTTACTCGACCGACGTCGTGCAGTGCTCCCTAGCACGACCTACGATCTCTTCATTCTTCCTTTATTTCCTTTTCTTGCACCACAGCCTCATCCTCGTTGCCCTGCTCTTGCTCGGAAACGCGTGAACAGTAGGTTACACCAGGTACGCTACGCGTTTCGAGTTGTGTAGTGCGCCGTCCTTGTGAGTGCAGTGAATTCTTTACCATCGTCTTCGCGGAATGCCGTCTCCTCAGGGTGGGCTCCATCGTCTCTAGCCTCCTCGTCTGCTGATAAAGTGCAGCAGAGGCATCAACGCGTCTTAAGTGTCGCAAACCCCTCCAGCTCTCACAGTGCCTCCATTGCCCCCAACATGTCATCCGCGACGATTGTGGACCGGATAGACCCCTTCGCCAAGCGCTCTCTCAAGAAGAAGAGCAAGAAATCCCAGGGATCATCCCGCTATCGTAATTCTCAAGATGTTGAACTTCAGCAGCTTCCCCAACTGAGAGGTTAGTTTTATTCATTTCAACTTTGCTCGATGAACACAACTCATAATAATGTCCATCGTGACCAAAAACTCACTACGAACAACTATGCTCTCAAACATTCTTTACCTCTGATCACTGAAGATTTAATAGGAGTAATCTGTAAAATAGGAGAGATCTGGATCAATCATATATAGCCTTATAAGCAAATCAGGATTCTGTATACTGAATAGTGTGTATACTCAACATTGACCTTACTGTATAATTCATGTTCGCTGTATTATTATGTCTCTGCATCCCACTATGCCTGCTATAGAAAAAAAATATCAGACACATATAGTAAGTGAATCTATCTCTACATTGGCAAGTCTCTACTTAATGATGATTTCTTCGCTTCATTCTATAGGTATGTTTACAAAACTCCATGTTTCCCAATGTCTAGTAGTTCGCCATAGATTTAAAAATACCAATGCACATTTTCCTTAAAACTCTTATGAACTGTCATAATTCTGTACATGCTAAACACTAAATTGAATCTGTCATGTTTATTGTGTTTGTATTTCACAGACAATTCTTTCTATTCTCTACGTACAACAATTCACTTAGAATCAATTCTTTCTTCTATTCCCATTTTAATAAATCATACCTAACATGTAAAATATAGCTATACTACAAATTATTAAACCATCTGCTTATTATAATCACTGCTAATAAGTATAGATGAGATTTGTGCATGCACTAAGACAACATGTTCATAAAATAGGATTCGAATGCTCTCTCTTGGTACGCTTGTGTGCTCAGTATGATTACTACTAAGCGTTAGGTCGTGTTGAATAATTTATATGTATTCTCATCACACGCTTCGATAAGTGTGTTGCATCTGGCAAGGATCCTTGCATCTCACAATAAATTACGTACGTTTAAGGTAGCTACGGTGCACATAATTTCTTACTAACACATAAACAGAATATTTCAACATTTTACAAAGCCGTCCAGTTTCTTTCCCTTCGTTTCCTTCAGAGTCTCATCCTAACGATATTGAACATATCTGCCGCGGTAGTGTTATACACCAGAAAATTCTCTATACCAGATTCTATCAATAGTCTCATGTTTACAGTAGCAATTTGACTCGTGAACTATAGCGTTGACCAAACTAGCAATTGGCAATGTCTACTGCCCTTCCTTCTCTTGTGTAATACCAATAGTTACACGTGTTCATAGAAACGAACTAAACAAGCCGATAATTGATAGCATATCTATTTTTTCCACAAGTGCTTCCACAATTACATCAAATATATTATTTTCAATTCAATGAGATTTAAAGCTTAACTCCCTATAATTTATAATTTACATCGAACCACGTTACTCATTGCTTGAGTCACATCCATAGCAGAAACCTGCTACACACACAAAGTAACCTCCTACTATCTCCATCCTGCTTGCTGTCCATTTCAATGAACACCTTACTGAGTAAGGACTTTTCTCGCTACGCTTTTCTTACTGTAAACTATGACAGTTGTCTATTTTCCATTTACAAACTGTCATGGCGTCTCCCGAGGGAGGTTAACGCAGTTAATATAAGGGCCCTCAGAATGACCCATCAAATTCTCTCGCAACTGACTTTTATCCGCATAAAAACTCAATGAGGCCATTTCAAAAAAGATAATCATTTTTATATTCTTTACCCAATTTCCAATGATCGAAAAATCTTATTATCAAACTACCATGAAAAAGAAACTATTGTGATGTCATTATCTAATTTGTTCACAAAGTTCCAGATGATTTAACGGAGATGAAATCTTTCAATGATATAAAACATTCGCCATATTTTTATCACTACTAGATAATCGCACACGTGTCAGGATAAACAAGGCGTTACATACAGTTACATAGCTTATCCATTGAAAATGCAACGAACTATTACGCGAGCGAGTAACCCGTTGTTTGAATGGGAAGAGAATAATTTGCTGAGGATCGATTCTTGATAATTAGGGCGAACCGAAGGTTCACTGACTCGCTTGGCTCAAGTTTCTTCGTTCTCTTTTTCTTTTATTTCTACAATTTCATTCTTAATTCGATCGTCCCGTAATTCGAATAAAGCTTTTATACAGGAATGTGTATTCCACCGGGTTCCACTTGAAATCGAGTAACGTATGCAATCTACAGAGATAAGATTATAATCAAATATTTAATGAAACTAGATCTTAATCAAATAATAGTTGTGTTACAGTTATGTACAAAAAATTACCTTACGTGTGGCGATAGCCTTTGCTATCCTTGTAACGAATACACCGGTTAATCATTCTTAAGTAATTGAAAATAACGCTGGGACTTCTTCAATATTTTAATCAACGAATACGATCGAGTACCGGAAGCAGATCTCGACCTAATTATACACGAAGAGAATTTATGCTTAATGTTTTTGCATAATTGACATTTAAAATTACCGTCGAGATAGTAAGCCGCGAACATTTTATCATATCATAATATTTTTTTTCTGTTTAAATCACGCTACGAAGTATTTTTATGTCTCAATCCCACTTTTTTCCCAATACTTCGTTTTCAACGCTTCACTCTCGCACGCAACTAGTGGTAATAACCAAGGTTGATCGTCGACTGTCATCGCATATGGTCGGTAAGCTAGCTCGACCAAAGATAACCGAAGATGGACCGCTGTCGTTTGATTGTCATTACACGCAGTAAATTTGCGGAGGTTGCAAAGAAAAATAGTAATTATCTACAATATTCTTTCACAGATAAATCTGTAAAAAATTAAGTTATACGATGCATCGTAAATTTTGATAGTTTACCTAATACTTTTAAATATAATAGAATAAAAAAATCATACAATTTCAGGTATATTATAATATATCTTAAAGCTTAGCACGTGACTTGATAAAATTTACCGTTGTTGGTGGAATATTTCACTATAGTTCACAGTCATTACTTGAAATGTAGTTTTATAATATATTACAAACTTATATAAACCAAAATGTTATGATGTCCAAGGATCACTGTGACAGGATAATTTCAGACATAAAATTCTTTCTGTGCATAATTACAGTTTATTTTCTGTACAATATGATACTTATTACATTATACTATTAGCATATTCATATTCCGTATTCATATTCACATATTCATGCTCCATACCATGCTCTTGTTGTGGTACTACTAATTATCAGTCATATTATCATGAATATAACCAATAATCTATCCAGTGGTATTAAGATGCAATCTACAATCGTCAGAAAATCTCCCAATAGAAGTATCGCATTTCGTGGTAGGAGATCGATAATCCATATCATTAAGATACGACGAAATAACGGTGTAGCTTGGAGGAAGAGAGAAAAATAAATTTATCTAGTAGTTACGCATGTGAAGATATTTCAAGCGAATCGGCACGTTCGCATCGGTCACCGTTTTCTGCCCTCTTTCCCTTCTATAATTCCCAATTACGAAAACTGTGTCACTGAAAATAGTCTAACCTCAAAGTGCACGGCGAAGTTCGAATGAAACGTGGTCACTACGTAGGCTTATCGACGTATCGACGATAAGCTCGGAAGACATTCAGATAACGTAAGCATAGGTCAGTTGGCAAGTTCGACCTCTTTGTGAAACATGCATGAGTACCTACGTCATACGTTCCGGGTCGAACATTGCTTTGGACGAAGGATATCCGATATTTGAATGACACTGATTTTTCCGAAAATTCCATCGATAAGATAGGCCAGTTTTAAAAAGAGTCTTCCGCGTCACACGAGATTCGCCGAGCGACACGCTTCGGGTAATAGGGGCAGGGTCAAGAAAACCCGAACCGAATCAGAGACACGGGGTAGTCGGTGCCCATTGCGAGCTGTTAGGTTATTATTCAGTCCGGATAAGCGAAGGCCCTTTTTTTCTCATTGTAAAAATATCATTAGTTTCGCGGAGAAACGATGTGTTCACTAATCAGACGAATAACTTGCGACCGTAATCTGAGGCAAAGGCACGCGACTATACTTCAAGCATACACAACCGTTCAGAACGCCCGTAAAGTAAAAATATAATTTTTAAGGTTCTTAAGATATCAAGACTGTATTTCGAACGTTTATTCGATCGAGTCAATGAAATTACATACGTGACCTATTTACTGTGCGGCGGGACACTCACGGGTCTCTCACTACTGCTCGTCGTCATGGTGTGAACGTTCGCCATATATGCACCCTGTACTGTCGTCAACTGTCGTACTACCGTCAATAAACGGCGGTCAGTGTCATTTGTCCGTGTCAACGAAAAACACCCATATGTTTTTGCTATGGACGTTTCGCGCGACACGGTTGTTCTCTGTCCTATTATACGTTAATAACAATCCCTGCAATTACCACAGCGTCAGATAAGGAGGGCAAGCTTATCACACCTAAAATGTCCGTGGCTTTCACAGTGTATAGCCCGATGACGGTTGTTTTTCTAAATTCTCAATTCCGCTCGATTCTACTTCTTCGTCAAAGAGAAGAAAGGAGTGAAAGAGCAGCAGAGGAAACTTGCAACCTCATTGTTTGCCTTCGTTCCAGCGATGCCAAGGCCAGCAAGGCCTGGACTAGCCCTGGACTTCCACTTCGGCAATCTCCATCGAATCAAGCACGGGCCCTTGGCTTTATTAGCGATCGGTTTCGGTTAAGACCGTAGATGCGAGTACGCTCATGCGAGTGAACTTCGAAAAGCCCTGCTGACTCTTTCTCCCTTACGTTCTCTCTCGCACTCTCTTTTTTCGAGTCTTCTACTACGTCACTCGACTTTCCTGTATCTCCGTCCAATAGCACAAATTATGCATTCAGATATGCCTGGGGAACCTTGATGCACCGAATGGGATGCGATATGATTGATCGGTGTGTCATTGTCAAGATCGGGACTGTTCGATGATCGTGCATTGACGAGCCTTGTGGGTGGTACGAGGATTGTATGTACACGCAACCATTGACTATTCAGCCGAGTTATATCGAGAATGAGAGAAATGTATTGGTCAGGATGTGCACATCCATTGCACAGGTAGATTTCGTGCGATGCCAGGTTTTACAGTGTCGGATTAAGTGACTGATGGATGGTGTCATTGTCAAGGTCGGGAAACGTATATGTATCTTCATTGACCATCCTGCGATTAGCACTGTTGGCGCATTCAACATATCCAGCTGACGTTTGACAGGTGCTTTGATTTTGAACAGTCTCCTTCTCGGCCGTGATAATCATATAAGCTTTCCCGGGAAGAGGCTGGTAGATGTGAGAGCAATCGCGATGCATCGGCTAACGGCTATGGGGAAGGACCAGGAGTCGGCCTGGTGCCTTGACTAGAAGAGTCATTGCCGAGGTCAGGGCGACTCGCGTGGCTCGTGCTGAGCAACTGTTGCGAGAATCGCAACGGTGCAGCTGCGACTGTCACGTATTGGCCGGTTAACAAAGTTGCCGTGTAAGCAAGTTGGGGCCGTTGGCACGGACAGGACGATAGCAAGATAATCTTGGCCGTTTCTGGGTATGGATAACTCTATCGTGGAGATACGTTCTTTTGTTATATAATTTCTTATTTTATTTTTGTACTTTTTCTTATTACCCAGTTAGCGCGTGGGTACGTTGATTGTTCAAAACGTTTGAGACTACGATGACAATGGATTCGTCTTGCTGGGGCGGGGGAATCAGGAAGTCAACGTCGCTATAAGTGGTAAGATGGATGCTGAGCTAGGTAGAAGCGCGGTAGAAAAAGAAACAGCGATTTAGAAGGACGAAGATGAGGCGGAGTACATTTTACGGCTCGATTCTCGTGGCATCGGGATCGTAAATCTGCTCAGAGCGCATGGCAAAAATGGTACTGGTGCGAATGCGCATGTGAGGTCAAGGATCTCACACTAAACCGTAAACCGTAAGGGATTGCACGAAGTGACGTCATCCGCGGATGACGTCATCGGTATCAATTCAAGTACCGCTGAGAAGCTCTGTTAATTTACAGTAATTTTTTTTTATTCGGTGGGAGGATTCTTGAGTGTTTGAGTAAGTCACGGCCTTTTTGAATGTTCTATAAATATTTTCGTCCCTATTGCCGCCGCCATTACGAAAAGCGCTAATCTTTCTCGAATTTTCCAGATTTAAACGCGTACTGTAGCACAATACACGTGGAGTAAATAAGACGGTATATCAATTGACGTCGTTTATCTAAGCCCAAGATAAAATGTCTACGTATCGATGACATAAGAATATGTTCAAAGCTCCTTTTCTCGTCTAATCGGTGGTGTAATACTGACTACCTACATTCCAAATTACGAACTTCCGACCCAGGTGCATTGGATACATATCGTCTCATTAAGATAGTTTCGAAAAACTTTCCTAGCGGACTGTCTCTGTCTCTCTTCCCGCGGCTTCAGGAAGCTACTTCATCCGCTGACCTTGTACGATTCTAACGAATGCAGGAAATCGCAATGGTTCAGAGTGGCGCGACACTCGTTAGGCTATTAGCTCTCGCATTTAGCGCTAATAAAGTACCAAAGATTTCTCCTCTTTTTTCTCTGAACGTTCTTAGTGTATCTTACAATTCCACGCATCGTCATTCACCACCTATCTCAATACGGTAGAGCTCTCGGATCTATATGGATAGTCGTTACGTAAGCTCGTCGAGATTATCCCCCGCAGTTTACGTATCTGGCCGAGAACCGTTTTTCTATCGCGCCCATCCGCTGGACCACACGACATATCAACTCGGTTCACTTGGCAGGAACCGAATCGATCTTCGAGCTTGTCTGGCGCGCAACTCGAATCACCACGTTCGACCGACCTGGAGAACAAGACCTGAGTCTTCGTAGAAACCATCACCGCTGCATGTATAAAATAGAAGGATCCATCGCGTCTCCCATGATCAAAGGTGAAGGAGAGAGGGCGGCATGGAGAAGTGTAAACGGTGCTCGTGTCTCCATCTCGTGAATAAAGTTGCAAAACCGAAAAGAAATATTCACCATTTACTCTCTCGATCCTCTTTGTCGATATCGTCGCCGACGATTTCTCAGAGCGGTGCTACTTCTCCGAGGTCCAGCACGCGCGAGATCAGACCGGATAGCAGCGAACAATTTTCACCGGAAAAGGTTGGACGACTCATTCGGATACGCACGCGGCATGGAAGAGACCACCTCCGCCAACGAACCCCCAGAGAAGCACCAGTGGTGGGAGTATTGATCCAGAATGCCGGCGACCGCCCGCCTAGAAAGCCCACTATGTACTCTCTCGCACTCTCCGCTTCTCTTTTCCCATTTCTCCTCCTTCACGCTCTCCTCGTCTCTCCTCTTTACTCTTGGAGCATTTACCTTCGTACCAGCAATTCCTGTGCAGGTTTATCTTCTTCTTCGTTTTTACGACTCTTCGTGCACTTCCTCAATCAAATTGCGGGAAACTGGTGTCGGTTGAAAGACAAACGAATTATGTCTTAATTAATGTTACCGATGACTCTTGCAAAATTTTCTAGTTGAACTTTCCTCACTTTTTCTTTAAACAACATTATTACTCATCAATCAATTATAATTTATTCACTACCAATAGATGGCAGATTGAACGGTCTTATTTCGTTCCATACCGTGTTTCAACTAACACCGGTCTCCCCTACTCTTTACATCGTCTTCTCGTCCTTGCGTGCCTTACCTAATCTATAAACTTGTAAATTCCTTCTTCGTTACCTTTAGACACGTCGTACGTCTTACATTCGTCTTGCTTTCTATACTTTCGCTCTTCTCGCCTTGTTTTCTTCGCTTTCGCAGATTTTTTCCGAGCCCGCTGACTCATCACTGGGTGCACGTTACCTTTGCGCCGAAATTACAGAGAGCAGGTCGAAGAGTGTGAACAATAGAGTCACTCGACTATGGAGGGCCCCGACGTACCTCGTCACAACGACACATGACATAGGCGCCTCCTCTACCCCGGCCGGGGTAGACGAAAGTGATCGCCCCTTATGAATGAAATTATAAATATCACCCGATCGTAGATCCCGCAGGGATGCGATCACCTTATTAAACTCTATTGAGTTTAGTTTAACTGTTACCCGCTTTTATGAGGATGCTCCTCTGGTCTTCTTCGTCTTGTCCTTCGTGTAAACTGATTCGTGCGATTCGCTCTAACGCACCGAATTTCGCGTCTGTGAATACCTTGCTTGGATCATTTACGAGCACACATATTGCTCATGATTCTCTTTATGGCTTGGCTCCCATTTCTTTTTTCTTCTATTTATTACATCAGTCATGTGTACGATTCAGTCTATAATTTTACTTTTCCGACGTCTATTTCTATCCACCTTTTAACTACCTCCAGCTGTCACTGAATTTACTCGCACCCCAAATCTACCCACTTTCTCCTTCTGGTCTAACTGGATAGATTGCGAACGTCGCTTCTATCATTTATTTTGCATTGGGTTAAAGGGATGCGCAAAGGTTACACGTTGAGGTAATAATGATTTCTCAGTTTAACATTTATGTCGGCAACACTATGAACACAGACAGATATTTTCACTTGAATATTACGTATCGATGTTGATGCATTAAAACGTCTTGTATGTAAAGACAATGCATAGATATCCATTTAACATGCAATTTGCCTTTTAACCACTACACCTGTTCCAGTAATACCTTTAACCATTACCTTCCTCGTAATTTTCATTTCTTCAGCTGTCCCTGTCTATATCCTACAGGCATTTCAGTTTCCTGGTAGCTGTGCCTGCCTGCCCCCTCAGTATTCTCTCGGCTTTTCCTTTTTTTCCCGCCAATTACAGCGCGTTAATTTCACGTTAGCGTAACGCCGTTCAGTTCACGTCACATGTATTTATATGTGGGCATTACCATGTATTTGCATTCATGTGACGAAACTCAAACCAGATCCGCAAGTAATCGCGTATACATGTTTGAAACGTAAGATCCGGGGTTAGCTTTACACGCGTTGGGCTCGAGAGATCATTTAGTCTCCACTTGCCCGAAAGAATCGACCAATCTTTGTGATTTCCAAAGGGCAGGCAGCACCTGTCACATCGGTACCCTGTCTACCGCCAGTGATTGCTAAATAGTTTTTACCGAGGAGCGCATAACCTCTAAGTTGGCGTTAAGTGCCGTTCGCAAAGCAGGTCCTGCTAGTTCGTGAATTCAATATGAAAATATACACCTCACCCCGGGATACTTTTCGAAAATACATTTATTCTCGATGCGGGATCATACGTTATTCCGGAAGCGTATGGTTCACGTAATCCGTTGGCATTAGGTCGCGGTCAATCTTCTGTCTTCCCTCCCTCTCCTCATACCTGTGTACTATAGACTCTGCACAGTTGAACTCGCGAGACTAAACTAAAAAGGCATCTGTAAGTTTTGGGCGAATTTGCCATACTCGAGTTTACTCCGCAGCGAGTGCACGATGCGCCTGAGGGATGCACAGATTTTTCTTTTCGTAGTGTTTTCAAGGGTGTCTACCCTTCACCTAAACCCTTTCTCATACCCTGTCTTCGTTCCGCCGCATCCCTTCTCCCTTGTTTTCTCTCGCTCCCGCTCGCAGTCTTTCTCCCTTTCTCCGTAAGTTGCCACAACGTTGTCGTGAGTGGGAATGGATCCCGGTGGAGTTCGGCCGCGGCGCGAGCGAAGAGGAGCACAGAGGAGAGAAGTAAAGTTCGCCACCTGGAGAATCAATACGCCGAGAGAGGCAGAGTAGCTCGAGTGAGGGCAAAGAGCCAGAGCCGGGGGGGGTAGTGCGGGATGACGTCCCGTCCGCCGCTCTCGTTCCTCTCCAAGGTCCATCCTCGCACCCTCCTCTTCCGTGATATGAATGAAAACGCCATTCCCTTCAGGAACGATAACGTTTCATACAGCAAGACATCATGGTCCGATCGCATTGCCTAACGTTTTAAAATCGACTCGGTCTGACCTGTTGGATATCAATTCGACGTTTCCTCATATAACAGTTCGAATCGCACGCTATTAATATTATATTGACAATTAATTATATATTCTCTTTAATCATCGCTCCTTCGAGCGCCATAAGCTTGCACCGATATTTTCGTTATTGCGCACTTGAGGAGCGCCAGATAATGTTGCATTGCCTCGGCCTCCTTTTAAATTTCATCCGTCTAACGTTCTAAGTAGAACTGATCGATCATAATTATTTGAATTGCTCGAACAGTCTGGCGCGGAACTCGTCTGTTATTCCTATCGTTCAAATAATACGTGCCTATTGATTGTGGGTTCTCGTTTCTGCGTAGATATGTCTGTGTATTCCGAATTTAATTATACAAAGAGGAATATTTGCATTTGTCACTGCAGATGCTCGAGTACTAGTAGGATTTCACCTTGTTACGTTTATAACCATTTCATGAGTCATTGAGTCTATATCAGAGACTGAACTCGCTTCGTCCTTCCATCGGTGTGCTAATGTCACGCCGATACAAAATCAAGCGCGCTCGGTACGTTGCTTTTAGCCGTGTCCAGAAAATCGAGTAATCAAATAAGGGCGCGGTGCTCGTCTGTCACTCGGTTCGACAGATTGTTTATTGATACTGCGTGACGTTAACGGGACAGATTGTTCGCGGTGCACGTGCTTTATACCATTAGAGGCACGTCTAATCTCGGATCACGAGCCACCGGCTCGGGACTGGAGAGCTTTGTCGCGTACGTGTGTCCTATCCCATGTAACAGCGGCATTCTCGTAGGACAGAATGAATCGCAGCTATACGAACGGCCTTGTTACGTCACTCCGCGACGACCGGCTTCGACGTCCAACCAACAAACACAAACTCTTCAAGCTAGCAACGTGTAGCACTGGCGTGGCCATTGGCAAGCCGTGCTGCTGCTGCTGCCCGGCATGCCAGATTCTTTTCCTCTCCTTTCAATGAAAATCCCAACGACTTGCGAGTCGATCGACTCTCCTCTATATACGATACGCTTATATTTCCGCGCGTATACGCACGATCGACCACGAGGCTTGCCTATAGTCCAGTGATACGCGTCCTCATTGCGATAAACTGGGTACGAACTGACTGTAGATTATATAGTGCGTAGGCGACATTGAAATAATGTGTATATACATATATGTGCGTGTGTAAATTCGTAGGTATGTATATATTTTTTATAATGACCAGGAAAGACTTGCAAAAGATGAAACAAGACACTGGGAATGGACACAGCATAACACAACGTAACCTCCTTTGACTGATAAACTAACGTTAAGGGAGAAACGTTTTTATTGGACGCAATTTTCTTGGCGTACCGAAGAAGCGACCCCCCAGGGTTCCTTGCCCCCGTGCCAATCTTATCCGTGTTACCTTTATGACACGACCTAACTTTTCGTCAAGACCCAAACCTAACCTTCACTACAGCGAAGTGGACAGGGAAAATTTAGATGGATGTTTCGCGATAATTGATTATGCTGAAGACGCTGTTCTCGAGCGCAGCAATTCATTAAGGGAGCACGATTATATCTCTCTCCTTTTAGTTCTTTACTTCACCGCAAGGATTCGCGGTATTCCTTGGAATTTTTTTGGCGACTCGGCATAGAGTTTACGAAAACTATGTTTTATTGGTATTTCCTTGGGGTCACGCGTTCGCATTGCAGAACAGAGTTTCTCTTTTATCATTGTGAACGTCCTTTATGTACAATTAATTATTCAAACATCACTGTGTCTTGTACGTAAGACCAGAGGCTTCGATATAGCCTGGTTCGATAAACATCTTTACATGGAAAAAAATGTATTTTATTAAGAATCGCCAGGCGGGAATATTTGTTTAAGAAATACCGTATAGCCGTAGGTCTGTGAGTTTTATCAATTCACCATATTCCGGTCGACGATCTACCTTGGTAACGAGCTTCGTTGAAAAAGTACTTTGCTGCTGCAGCGTCATTCTTGCATATCAATTATTCAGTGATTACACTTTAACGAATTATTATATTTATAAGAATTCCTTGGTGCCAATGAATTTGTAATCTTCCCCATTAAGAAACTTCTGGTCAGGGCAAGGGCTTCGGACATTTAAACAGTTCGCGCACTTCTCGTTGCCCGAGGCCGAGAGGTCAGGCGAGTTAGGTGGAAGACAGGAGTAGCAGGTACCGGAGGAAGAAATACTCGAGGGTCCCCTCTTGGCGTGACGGAAGAAGGGCGACCGTTGGAGTGCGTTGGCGAAACTAGATATATTTTTAAATCCGGTGGGCTACAAGCCACGTCAAATGAAGATCGCATGCTTTTAGGATATTCTATCAAACCAATTGTGGCGTTACTCTTATCTCACCGTTATAGGATACGGATAAATGTGTACACACGATGTCAACGACGCAATAATTTCACCCCATACGTCACTCGATGGTCGTTATCTATCGATCGGAACAGACCTAGCTGTCTGAGATTCCTTTTTGCTTCTTGGTTCAACGTCATGTGGCGAACGCTTCTGTTGACTGATCAAATGTTCCTAGAACTTCTATACGAATTATAAATACCTTCTGAGTACTCCGTTGGACCCAGTGCTTCCATTTTTCATCCCTCTCGTCCACGTCAATTATACGACACACAACACATGGTCGGACGTAAATTCGCGAATTCTCTAATTCCCAAGCCCCCGGCGGTCTCCGCCATTGTCAGTCTGCCTACGGACACATTCCTCTCGAGACTAGACGAACCTTTGCCAAGACAAGAGTCATCATCCAGGTTAGTGATACTCAAATTAGGCTGACAATTTTTACAGACTACACGCAACGTTCTTTTTTAACCGATAACCAACACCAGATTTCAGGGTAATGGGATGGGTGATACAGACTGAACATTCTATCCTTACACACTTTATTATTATCCTTTAATCAGTTTAATTTATAGTCTAAGCATTGGTCAAAACGATCGAGCACTCTAATCGGTGCCCAAGGTATTCGAATTAAAGTATTGACGATGTCGCGAGGACGCGACAATGAAGCGTATAAAATTATTTTCTTTGGCGAAGATCCATCGGATATCGACGGTGAGAAACAAAAAAAAACTGTTTGAGTACCGCTGCCCTAGTTTGTGTGGTATAGCTACGACGTATCGTAGCTTGTAAAGACCGCAGTCCACTGGCGAACTGAAATAACCGTATCGCCCTGCTAACCCCACTACCGGGTTTGGCGTTTCTTACGTAGGACAGTATTCGCCAATTAATACCACGTCTGATCAATGCTTCATGAAGACCCCTTGTAACCCTACGTCAACACGATACTACATGTGCACCTTGTAGGCGTTCTACCGCACTCGCGAGCTTCTTAAATCTTTTACCATAGCTCTTCCTCGTCACCTTGTGGAATTTTTCGTTCTCTCCAAATTTCTTATCTCATACTTCATCGAACGATTATCAGCATTCCTCTTAGTCTTTGACTGTAGGTCAGTATCGGACAAGCCCCAGTTGATTCGGAAAAAAAATTATGGAACAAACCGTCATCTGTACGTCTCGTATGTTAAAGATCCCCGAGTTTTCCGATAATTCATTATATTATTCCTATATACCCCCTTGATCCAGGTACCCACTCAGCTTTACTTCTCCTATTTGGCTCCGTTGGCCCCAACATAATCACGGCCCTCCTTTGTTCCCATCTAGTTTTGATCCACGGTCGTTATGAATTGGCAAATTAAAATGCACCTTTGTAAAGACGTCTGAACACGCGTTCTCATTACCCTGTATCGGTACGAGACATTGTTGACGATGCCAGTGGAACACGTTGTACCACCGTGTCAATTGATCTACGTGGTATGATTATTCAGGATTAACAGTTGTACGACTTCGACGATGTCTCTTGTGGGGTGTATTATGTTTCTCAATCTTTTCATACATATTAGTACGTACAACAACTGGATATCACTGGGTTTCTTTTGCCGTCTTGTCACTCGTATTCCAACGTGAAAGATTTAACTACCACGTTTTGACTATTTTGCGACACCTGTCCTTATTTTGTTACTGCAATGGCTGATGATTGAACACGTGATGTTTTCACACACTCGTATTGTCTCTATTTTACGACTACACGTAATCCTTCCTTCTTTATAGATTCGGGACCTCAAAAGACGTATATAACATTCATACCGGTAAAAGCCGGATCGGTGCATCGTGTTGTGATTCTTTCGTGACAACCGATGTGTGTCCACACGCAAACCTTAGAAAGTACTATTACGCAATTCAGTGTTCGTTGTATCAGGTCGCAATAGTATGATCCCCTTTCGTGTATGTATTAAGAGAGCACTCGTCTTTCTGGTATATGCTTGAACATCGATTATATCGATCGCACTTTAAACAGGTGACGTATGTGATATTTTTATTAACGGGGCCTGATGCACTTATTTGTTTAGATGTCACGCCGGCGGAACAGGAAGAGCTCTTCATCACGAAGCTACGGCAGTGCTGCGTGGCTTTCGACTTTATGGATCCAGTTGCGGATCTCAAGGGCAAGGAAATCAAACGTAGCACGCTCAATGAACTGGTCGAATACATCACAGCGGGACGAGGCGTTCTTACCGAGCCGGTCTACCCCGAAATCATTAGGATGGTACGAGTCGTCATGATAGAGGATTAGTTGATTCAGTTGTGTCTGAAATAATATTTTTGGTAGAGACGATTAAATTACCTGGGAAGAAAGGTGGGCGGATTATTCTTTTGAGACTTTTTACCGAGGGCGGAGTGTTTTTCTCTGTGAAGGATTTTCAAGTTTCCTCAAATGCTTTATATCAAATGTATCATAATTTCTCACGAGCGTTGGCTTTAAGCACGATAGATAACTGGTATTAAATTCTAATTATACGTGAAATCACCTTGATCGATTCCGATATGACGATAACAGATTATGTACTGAGCAGTTTTTCCTCGTGATAGTGTGAGGTTAGTTTTTTTCTCTTTTTTTCTTAACGCACAAGTGGAATTTGTACTACTTTCTTTTTTAAAATATACTATGTTTCAGCTATGTGAACTTGGCACCCGACTTTGAAAAATCAATTTTTTTTTTTATAGACTTTTACGAATGAATTCACATGATAAATTGTTCGTGTATTACTGGCATCTATTGCACAAATTCTCTTCTCTTCTCTTCAACTTCCAGCTTTCGCATAACCAGCACGTAATTAACTTTAAGTTAATGATTAAACATAGAGCTATGTGAACTTGGCACCCGACTTTGGAAAATCAAATTTTTTTTTATAGACTTATAGGTTTAGGTATGTAGTTTGTAGTACCAATTTTTTCGTTTGTAGTAGACCCAAAAAAAAGTTATAGCATCATAAAGAAAGTATAAGGTAACTTATCATTTTTTAAATTCTAATTTTTAAAATTCCACAATTTCATCAGCATTTTGTTCATTATCAATTTCATAATTACTCCCAACGAATGAATTCACATGATAAATTGTTCGTGTATTACTGGCATCTATTGCACAAATTCTCTTCTCTTCTCTTCAACTTCCAGCTTTCGCATAACCAGCACGTAATTAACTTTAAGTTAATGATTAAACATAGAGCTATGTGAACTTGGCACCCGACTTTGGAAAATCAAATTTTTTTTTATAGACTTATAGGTTTAGGTATGTAGTTTGTAGTACCAATTTTTTCGTTTGTAGTAGACCCAAAAAAAAGTTATAGCATCATAAAAAAAGCTCATCCACCGACTTTGAAAAAAATGAAATCTAATCACTGATTCCTGCAGAGAATCGTTTGTAGTTGATTGTAGTGAAAGAATTTCCGTTTGTAGTAGCATAGAAAAAAAGTTAGAATTTTTTTTTTTCTTCAAGTTATTTGTAGTCGTATATAAGTAGTAGCTTCGTTTCGTTTGTAGTTATTTTATTTCGTTTATTGTAGCTTTGTTTCGTTTGTAGTTGTTTGTAGTAACGTCTATTTCGTTTATTGTAGCTTTGTTTCGTTTGTAGTTGTTTGTAGTAACGTCTATTTCGTTTATTGTAGCTTTGTTTCGTTTGTAGTTGTTTGTAGTAACGTCTATTTCGTTTATTGTAGCTTTGTTTCGTTTGTAGTTGTTTGTAGTAACGTCTATTTCGTTTATTGTAGCTTTGTTTCGTTTGTAGTTGTTTGTAGTAACGTCTATTTCGTTTATTGTAGCTTTGTTTCGTTTGTAGTTGTTTGTAGTAACGTCTATTTCGTTTATTGTAGCTTTGTTTCGTTTGTAGTTGTTTGTAGTAACGTCTATTTCGCTTGTAGTAGCTTTGTTTCGTTTGTAGTTGTTTGTAGCAACGTCTATTTCGTTTGTAGTAGCTTTGTTTCGTTTGTAGTTGTGTGTAGTAACGTCTATTTCGTTTGTAGTTGTTTGTAGTAACTACAAACAAAAGAAGGTCATTACAAACAACTACAAACGAAACAAAGCTACTACAAGCGAAATAGACGTTACTACAAACAACTACAAACGAAACAAAGCTACTACAAGCGAAATAGACGTTACTACAAACAACTACAAACGAAACAAAGCCACTACAAACGAAATAGACATTACTACAAACAACTAGAAACGAAACAAAGCTTCTGTAAACAAAATAGACGTTACTACAAACGAAACGAAGCTACTACAAACGAAACGAAGATACTACTTATATACGACTACAAATAATTTGAAAAAAAAAAAATATTCTAACTTTTTTTCTATGCTACTACAAACGGAAATTCTTTCACTACAATCAACTACAAACGATTCTCTGCAGGAATCAGTGATTAGATTTCATTTTTTTCAAAGTCGGTGGATGAGCTTTTTTTATGATGCTATAACTTTTTTTTGGGTCTACTACAAACGAAAAAATTGGTACTACAAACTACATACCTAAACCTATAAGTCTATAAAAAAAAATTTGATTTTCCAAAGTCGGGTGCCAAGTTCACATAGCTCTATGTTTAATCATTAACTTAAAGTTAATTACGTGCTGGTTATGCGAAAGCTGGAAGTTGAAGAGAAGAGAAGAGAATTTGTGCAATAGATGCCAGTAATACACGAACAATTTATCATGTGAATTCATTCGTTGGGAGTAATTATGAAATTGATAATGAACAAAATGCTGATGAAATTGTGGAATTTTAAAAATTAGAATTTAAAAAATGATAAGTTACCTTATGCAGAAGATCACGCGATAATATGGTGTTGCGTACACGTTTAATCGATGTACAAAAGTTTTGCGACTGCAGAAATTTGCTCCTAAAGGAATATTGCAAGGGAGAGAACATGAATAATCCAGGGTACTTTTTTTGTACGCTTCGTTTAATTTTCGATTCTTCATTCTGAGTATTTGAAAGAATTATCTGTAGACTGGGGAGAAAGTTGTTTGTATAATATTTTTTAATTTTTACTACCGCAGATTTCGGCAAACCTATTCCGTACGTTGCCACCTAGTGAAAGCCCGGACTTCGATCCCGAAGAAGATGACCCTACCTTGGAGGCGAGCTGGCCCCACCTTCAGCTGGTTTACGAATTCTTTCTTCGTTTTCTCGAGTCCTCGGACTTCCAGCCTACCATCGGCAAAAAGGTTATCGACCAAAAATTTGTGTTACAGGTAAATCAATTGTTTTTACTATGTCACGACATTGGATCGAAGTACTATTATTGAGATGTATGTTAATGCAATATGTGATCTGTATTATTTTTTGTTATAGTTATTGGATTTGTTTGACTCGGAAGACCCCAGGGAGAGAGATTTCTTGAAAACAGTGTTGCATCGTATCTATGGAAAGTTCCTCGGCCTTCGGGCATTTATACGCAAACAGATTAACAACATTTTCCTCAGGTACGTTATTACGTTTCTTATATCTTGTATAACATTTCCCACTTTGTCATTGACAGGCTATACCTAAATACGTTTGAGGAAACTTATCAGACAATGTTTTAATTTTATGAGAATAGTCGATAAGTGCGTTTTTGAAGTTCGCATCTTCATTTATGATGGAACAAAGCACTAATGACAATTGGAACATAAAAGTAAGGATCATAATTAATAAAAATATTTCACAGGTTTGTGTATGAGACGGAACACTTCAATGGAGTCGGCGAACTTCTCGAAATTCTGGGAAGCATTATCAATGGATTTGCTCTACCCTTGAAGATCGAACACAAGCAGTTCTTGGTGAAGGTATGAACCCAAGTAATTTTAACAATACCGCGAAATCTTTAGTAAATTTTTTAACTATCTTTGCTAATAATGATATATACGAAGAGTATCCCCGCCAAGATATACACGGGTATGTTTATCCGTTACTATTCAATCACGTTACATATATTTAAATAACTTGCAGGTACTGTTACCACTACATAAAGTTAAATGCTTGTCTCTGTACCACGCGCAGCTTGCATATTGCGTGGTACAGTTCTTGGAAAAGGACGCGACATTAACGGAGCCAGTTGTACGGGGCCTCCTGAAATTCTGGCCTAAGACCTGCAGCCAGAAGGAGGTCATGTTCCTGGGCGAAATTGAAGAAATATTGGATGTTATAGAACCTAGCCAATTCGTTAAAATACAAGAACCATTGTTCAGGCAAATTGCGCGTTGCGTGTCGTCACCTCATTTTCAGGTATTAATACAGAACTTGGCACGTCGCGAAAGATGTCACAGTATATTATTTGACAACGAGGGTAACCATGATTTTATATTTTCAGGTCGCAGAGAGAGCACTGTACTTTTGGAACAACGAGTACATAATGTCCCTGATCGAAGAGAACAATCATGTTATAATGGGAATCATGTTTCCAGCACTGTATAGGATCAGCAAGGAGCATTGGAACCATACTATTATCGCCCTTGTCTACAATGTTCTCAAAACCTTCATGGAAATGAATAGCAAGCTCTTTGATGAACTTACTGCCAGCTATAAGTCTGAGAGGCAAAAGTGTGTATTGCATTTAAAATTGCACGTCACAGAAAATGATCGTTTTGCTCGTTTGTTGATTTAACAAATGTACTTGCAGAGAAAAGAAGAGGGAAAAGGAGAGGGATGAACTGTGGAAGAAACTGAATGAGCTGGAGCTTGAACGACGTGGGGCTCTCACAGCCACCCCTAACACACCAGTTCCTGCCACTACTGCACCTGCGACACGAGCCCGCCCCTGAGCTGGTCAGTAAGAATCTTCTTTCCTGTAGAGCTGTAACAGTTTATTTCAAACTTTCCTAAGACCACAAATCTTGGAGACAAACGCACGCAAGCTAATCCAAATTCGTTACTTTATTTTACAGGTGGAAACTCACTACCACGCTGCCCAACTGTTAGTCCTTAGTTTACGTCGATGGTCCATACACTACAAGCAAAAAAAAAAGAAACAAATTATCGTTGTTAGTGAAAACGAAGATGACATTCTTGACGTAATATAATTCCTTTCTTTAGTTGCGCCTAAAAGGCGGAGCGGAGGAGGGGGACAGAAGAAGCAGTAACTATATTTTATTCTCCTTTGAAGCCATGATGATCGGTTGGTGATGATTTTTAATGATTTTGTTGTGTATATTAATTTTTAATATTTTTGACGGCAATGATTTAAGTTGTATGGTTTACTCAGTGTCAGCACATAATACGAGGATGTTAGTCCCTTCTTAATTAAGGCTAGCTGTGCTCCGTGGGAGGTGAAAGGGATGACCGAGGTGGGTGGGAATAATTCGGGCAGTGGGGGAAGGAGAGTTATCGTTAATCTTCTGTAATTCATACGTTCGATTGGGATACGTTGGAGGATTGTGTAGAAGGTAGAAAACAAATTTAGGAGAATAAATGGATAGAGAAATGAGCCAAGTCAACTCTTAACCATCCTGGTGCGGTGAGATATCAGACTGCCAGTCAGCCAGCCAACCAATTGAATCAACCAAGCAGTTAGCCCAGCCAGCCATCCTATTATCCAGCTAGCCAGCAACCAACCAACCAACCAGACAACCAGTCAGCTAGCCGACCATCCACCCACCTCGTTCCAGTCTTCACCTCCGACAGCCGGCAGGGGCGTTGTTTGAAATGTATCATATATTCGTATTAATGATAATAACTATAACAAAACATAATAAATTAGGTAAATATATATAATACGATATATATATTATAAAAACATAGTAATATTGATGATATGACAAAAAGTTTCACACACTCACACACGTTACATATAAATACATGAGAAGCTGTGGTTAAACATCCACACGTAAGGTACACACCCATGTGCTATCGATACTAACATTGCGCTGACTGCATGCCCGCAGCTCGACGAGCAACTTTTTTCAAGGATGAAAAAATCGTAGAGGTATACAAATGCATAAAGTAACATTAATGAATAATAATATTGAATCCATTGAAGAGAAAACGTAAAAAATATATGTTGTTTTTTAAATAAAAAAAATAAAAGAAGCGAGGGACAAATATACAATAAAAAATTTAATTGTACCAAAATATCCATGGTTGCTTATAAATATAATAAATAATAGAGATACAATGCATAAGATTTATTCGGAGCTGTGCTCCCACCAGCCACCGCAAAAGTGTACGTGGGATCGTTTTTAAAATTTCTTACCATTGCATAATAATGATAATAATGATACAAATAACAACAATAAAAATAATATTAACGAATAGATGGAAGTAATACAAAAATGATCGCTTGCTCACGTTCTCATAACGTAGTGCGAGAGATACCTAACCGATCATTTAGAACGTTACTTTCTTGCAATATGTCTGAGGCATAATGTTTCGTTAGTTTCTTGTTACACTCCATTTTTCTCCTCTTCATGAAAATCATTTTCTCAATGTCACATGAGAGTATAAAGTACATGACCATTGCCAATTTGTAAATGCTGTAGCGACTCCAAAAATTAAATAAAAAAATAATTTTTGACGCGTGAATATACATAGGCATTTTAAGCGAATGCCTATTTTAATTTTACTGTCAATTCCTTTGACGCTGCTTATTTACGTACAAATATTAATTAAAGATAGGACGTATTACATGAAAATATTGTTTTACATTATTATAATATATTTTTACCGTTTACCATTAGTTATATTAATTCGTAACGAATAGTTACTTTTCATAACGGAGCTCGTTGTACAAAGAATTAATAAATACGGTGAAACTCGATAGTGTGGATAGGGTACCTATGGACATTTCGTTTCTAATCACATTGGTACATAATTTTATTTTCATAAAACAAATCAAGTCTTAACCTTGTCTCTTATTTTTGAAGTCGTCATTACCAAAAACGTTTCCTTGTCAAATATATGTAAATAACGCACTTGAAATTCATTACGCACTGTTATGCACGAATGGATAAGCAACTTCTTTACTTATCTGAAAAACAAAAAATATGACATTCCAACAAATTCTTCTAAAATAATCAGCTTATGAAAAAGTTCGTTTTTTTTTTAACGAAAATATACATTGTAATGATGAGAATCACATCATATTCTGATGATATCATTCATCGCAACATGATCGCAGTGTTCCCTGTTCAGCTGCATGCAATGGATGAGTCACAATACTCGTAGTACTTATAGTACATTTTGGAACGTACCGTGCATAGTTATTATTTATAATATATCCTCGTAAAAATAATTTAAATAAATTCACATGCGCCTAATTTTTCTAAAATTCATCTACTCATTCCGTTATTAGAGGTAAGTTTGTATAATTTAATTTTTGTATTATGATGTACGTACAATTGTACAAGATCAGGAAGTTCTCAGTTGCCTATGGACAAACACTATCAACTACGTTAAAGACATACGGTGAAGCTTACGATACCGATAATCTATATAAACTGTTAACTTGTTAATCATTTATTTACACTGATTATTCCTTTCAATGCCGAAATGAGGTGTCAAACTACGGTCACAGCGTTCGTCCGGTACGTACATACACTCCTGTCTGTCACGGTATCTATGGAAACGAGACGCTAAGTCTAGGAATCTCATTGGCTAAAACGTTCAGAAAAAGATTGATCCCACTATAAGAATCATAGAACTTATACTTACTCCTGGAAGAGGAATCGTGTTTTAAAAGTAGTCTCAACATGTTGAAACAGAGATATATCTCTTTCTCACTTCGTTACGTTCAGTTCAGGCCAGTTCCCCTCATTGCGCAAATGCACAATTTTACTGACCTAACAAAACCTAACCAATCTAACGCGAAACGCGAAATACCTTCCTTCCTTTACTTATGGCTGACTCCTCCAATGAGGAGATGTGCCAGAAACGCGAAATACAGGATGACTGAAGAAATTCGATTGGAGGCAATCGTTGTTATGACATAGTGCGCGCGTGTGCAGTGAGAAGTAGAGTCCCTTTAGAAAGAGCCGGCCAACACCCGGAAGGGACGCCATATTAAGGGCTTGTTTCGCGCCACCATGACATTGCGCGCGGATTTTCAAATTATCAATCTTTACCTTAAAGAGACTCGGTCGAGTCTCGCGCCAAGTACAGGCAACCCGCCGTACAGGGCTTAACACTACCCACACTACACAATGCGAATCTCTCTCATATATGTATTCACACAACCATTCTATTCCGGGAAGAGCCCATAATATGGCGGAGCCAATCACTAACAAGCCCCACCGTTGGCCGGACTCTTACTAGAGGGACTCTAGTGAGAAGAACTGAACGTTAACAACGAAGAGAGATACATATCTCTGTCTCAACATGTTGGGGCCACTTTTCACTCATTGCTAGAGTGCGTTATTATACTTCCAGGAGTATAAGTTCTATAATAAGAATGCTATCTCTCTCGGCTCGCACTTTTCCTACAGTGGGTGCGTTCCATGTTGAGTATAGTTTAGTGGTGATAACGTTCAACTTGGTTACGACGGGACACGTGTTATCGACGGAGGCAATGATCACAAAACCCTACTTTCGGACTCGCCGCTACGATTTAGCGCCATGCTTTTGGTATCGCCTAAAATCGTAGTGTTGTGGATCTCCCTACTCATCTCTGCATTAACAACGAACATTATCTGTCAAGAGATTGCGAATGATTTTCATAGCTCGTTCCACTTAATTTCTTATTACTTTGGCTTGTACTGACATGAATTTGTGAGAATTAAACGCATAAAATGTCGAAAACCGATGCTCCAGTAGAACAATATTTACATGTTTTTTTCGTGATAACGAATCTTATGAATTTGAACGATTTCCTTTATTATCATTGGTTTTAAAGATTTGGTACTGGCTGATACGTTCTTCACTCTTGAAAACGAAGTCACAATGTTATCACGCAAGAACAAGGATCTTCGAACAATTAAAGAAGGTGTCGTTGGAAAATATGTCAAGAAGGAAACACCTCCAGAGATGCCCAGTGAGTATAACATTTGTTGTATTATAATATTATAATCTTCAGGCAATCTTACTAACAATTATATTCTGGGACTTTCAAGTATAGTTTGAATGAATGCGTAACTAAATTCAATTTATATGCATATATATATAGTTTTGAAGAATATTCTATTAAAGCATAATTATTTATTTATTATTTCAGTTATTAATGTTTGGACGACAGAGCCAAATAGAAGAACAAGAAGACGCAATAACCAGCCAACTATACCTTCATCTATGGTAAAAAATTTAATTATTGTCATTTGTTATTTGATTAATGAGGAATGTTACACTGTTTAGCCAGTTCCTCAACAACCCAGTATGGTACAGAAATTTGGAAATACTAAAACAACAATGAGTGCTGTAGGTTTGGGAAGTCACGAGGGAAAATATACTCCAAACAGTTCAGTTCCTGATTTGGCTCAAAGGTATGTGGTGCTGATCTGACAAACGATAGTCTGTATCAATTTTAGTTTAATAATATATTACAAAGTACAATAAATGATCTTCTTGCACAGGTTTGCTAGTCTTTCTGTTAATTCTGGCTCAAGTGATGGAATGAGTTCACGTACAGTTACTCCAATGTATCATCCTGGATTATCACCAGCTATATCACACACTTATGTTAACCAATATGCAGGATCTGAATACCATTTGGACAGGGTTCAGACACCACAAATGCCTTACCTGCCTTTTGAAATTGACACAGGCTATGAAGAATATAATCAAGCACCATACCGCTTAAATGCCGGGTATGAATACAGAGTTGAACAAGTTTAAAATCATAAAGATCAGTATGTATAACATAGAATAATTACTATCTTCAGTTACAGTAGAACTCATTCGGAACGATCGAGTTCTAGAAGTGAACAACCGGAGGAACTACCGCTTCCTCCTGGTTGGTCTGTTGATTTTACTCTTCGTGGAAGAAAATATTATATAGATCACAATACAAAGACTACTCATTGGTCACATCCTCTTGAAAAAGAGGGTTTACCAACTGGATGGGAAAGAATTGAATCACCAGAATATGGTGTTTATTATGTTAAGTCAGTGATATATTTAAAATAGAGTGAGAATGAAAACTTTTTATTATAAAACATCTAAAAATTGTATTCTCTTTATAGCCATATCACCAGACAAGCACAGTATGAACATCCATGTTATCCATTAGAAATGCAAGCAGTGAGAGTTGTATCGCCACCACGACATACTCATTTTCATTCTCACAGTGTGTTAGTTCCAGCCAATCCTTACCTGAATGAAGAAATTCCACACTGGTTATACGTTTACAGTCGGGCCTCTGTCGCTCTGGATCGCAAATTGCGTTGGGAGCTTTTCCGCTTGCCAGAACTTGATTGTTTTAATGCAATGTTAACGAGGCTTTATAAACAGGAACTAGAAGAAGTGGTCATGCGTTACGAAGAATATAGGTTTGGTTCTGAGCCAGCAACACCTTACTCAATCTAAGTTTTAAGAGTCAAGCTGAAAATCTATTTATTTTTTTTAGATCGGCGCTGTTATGCGAAATGGAGCAGAGATTAAAAGAATTAAACCCGGAATCAGGTACATCTGCTGCTGGAGCAATAGCTTTGCGTCGATCTCTCCCTTAAACATTATTATTTCCTGTAGAGATAATTGAACAAAATTTGTCCAATGATGACTGATGATTGTTACTTGGCCACATTACTGACTAGCAGTATTTTGATTTTTAGACACATTACTATAAGTAATTAGTATAAGAGAAATTCAAAAGATTATTTTTTTGTATGGTACCTTGTTAAATACATTTTACAATACTAGTATTTTGTCATCTAAGGACTGAAGTATTAAATATAACATATTGTCAACTGTTAATCATTTTTTTGCAACAATGACTTCACTTTCTTGACTATCTAGTTTTTTCAGCACGTCATCCGTATTGAAGAAGAGATCTTCACTTTCTTTCTTAATGTCGATCGAACTTATGGGCTTTTCGATTTCATAGTTATCCACTACTTTAAGTCCAGAAACACGTATTACCTGTGCTTCCTCTATGTTTAATAGCTTCGCAAAGCTTTTAGCTAAAAATGAAATTCAATAAATATTACACTTAAATGTATATAAGAATTTATGTACCTGATGAAATTTCTTTAGTATCACTATTACTCCACTTGAGCAATAAAAGGCCTACTGTATTCCAGGTGACAAATATATATACCAAATTTAAGCGCTTCTTCCACAATAAAGCTTTCTCCTCAGAAATAGGTTTGGTGTTCCTTCTTATAATTCTATGAAACCATCTGTATCTATAAAATAAAATACATTATACATAATTTTCATAATCAAATACAAATCCTTATAAACTCATTTGGAACTCACAAGATTCTATTGATACTGCCTAACAGGATGAAATTATAGGCTTAAGTGATGAAACTCGTCGAAATATAAAAATCATATCTATTTATGCTTATTAATAATTCAAGGTTTATGCCTGGAGCATTAATAAAGTGGAGAACCTGTGATTATTGTGAAACAATAATAACCTTGTCTTTAACATCGTCAGATAATTTATCGACACTATTTGCAGCTCAAAGAAAAATCAAGGGAATTCGAAATAGATTTTAGGAAATTAATGACTTTTATGAAAAACAGAAGCCTGTATCGTAACATCGTATCAGAATAGTTTACCTGAACATTTTTGCGAATTACGAAATTAACATGGAAAAACTAGTTTTTAACGCTGCAAAGGCTCTGTTGCCAGGCCACCATTGTGCGGTTACCGCACAGTGCGGTTAAAAATTGTGTGATCAGCCAGAATCGCATGAACGGAATACAAGTGTTCATAGGCTGTCAGGCATCAGGGACGTCAAAGTGGCATCCCGTGAAATGACATTTGAAATTCACCTTTTAAACAATCAATTACAATTATTTTGAATATAAGTACATTTTATAAAATTTGTAAAGAATTACATGAAAAATTGTTAGCCTTAGCAACCTCTTTTGACAGACCTCTTTTCTTATAACAAATGTAACAATTATAAATCTTTTGTCTACGAAAAATAAATACTTATTAATAAAATTATTATGTCACAAATTTATGTTTCAAACATTTTTGAGGTACATATAACTTATAGGCATTCGTTTAATTTAATTGTTGTTCTTTAAACTTGTACCAATGGTCAGGAATGTAAGGTATTAAAAATACAGTTTTAGATATAACACTTTATTACTATGTTTGGGGTGGGTATTCATGGGCACATGCTAAATTTTATCCTGTCACAGAAGACCCTCGTCTAGCATGACTTTACAAGTGATGATAATGTCAAGGTTCCAGAAATACTAAAAAGAAAATATACGGCCCTGTTTTCTATGGGAAAGTCGGTAGCGATTGGTGGAGTGAATAGGCATCGCTGTGATGTGGCGGTGGAACGGGACGGCTGGCAATCGAATAAAAGGGGGAAGGAGGAGCGATTTCGCGCGTTGATCATATTCCAAAATTTCAGAGAAATAATAAAGTTCAGTACTTCATTTCGCTCAGCAGACAATTGAGCGAGTGGATTTCTCTTTCCGAAACGACTGAGATGTCCGTCATGGGGAAGGTGAGTGAAGCTTAAGAGAAAATATAGTGTCGCGTGCCATCCGCAATTCTTCCAATCAACCCCTTTATTCGGTGCTCCTTTCGCTTATCAATTAAAATCAGCGTTACGCCAATTAATTCGCTATTGTGATGCTTTACCAGTTACTACTTGTACTAGCGTGTTTCTCGAGTTTATGCCTTCCGTGTGATTATTGTCCTTGAGTGTGGAATTTTTCGATATTTTGCATAAAGGCCGGTAAACAGCTATGAATTTCTTATAATTAACGTTGTCGTTTTTATTTAATTTTCAGCCGGTTCTGTACTCTTATTGGCGGAGCTCCTGTTCGTGGAGGGTACGAATTGGTAAGTAACTCTTCATTTTTTTTATTATTTGATTATTCGTTTCTTGTTGGAACATCTTTTTTACTGTACCGCGAATTATTCCCACTGCTTTTATCTTTCGGTCACGCATGACGTGCATTATTGTTAAGAGGGGTGTTCATTTATTTCCTGAATCTTATATTCTCCTTATTTGTTTATGCATGCTAGTAGTGAGACGCTTTGTTAATTAAAAATATGTTTAATCATATTTACTTGACTTGTTAGCTTTGAACCTGAAGGAGATACCGTATGACATAAAACCTGTGAGCTTAGTAAAAGGTGGTGGAGAACAGCATTGCAATGAATTTCGTGAAGTCAATCCAATGGAGCAAGTTCCTGCACTCCATATTGACAATCATACCTTGATTGAGTCTGTGAGTAATTCAATGTTTATAGAGAATTAAAGAATCATACTTTCTTTTTGTGAAGTTTTTCTGTATTTTTTTAATGCCTTACAGCTAAACATCTTACAATATTTGGAAGAGACCAGACCACATCGTCCTTTAATGCCTGCTGATCCAGTGAAAAGAGCAAGAGTTAGAGAGATTTGTGAAGTGATTGCCAGTGGCATTCAACCCTTGCAAAATCTGGTTGTCTTAATCTATGTTGGCGAGGAACGTAAGAAGGAATGGGCACAACACTGGATCACTCGGGGCTTCACAGGTATGAGAACAAAGACTTGAGATTTGTAAGAAGCAATCAATTTTTGACTAATTTGATATTATTTTTCTTGCATTCCAGCTGTGGAGAAATTATTATCCTCAAGTGCTGGTAAGTACTGTGTGGGAGACGAGATAACGCTAGCAGATTGTTGTTTGGTCCCACAAATATTTAACGCGAGAAGGTTTCACGTTGATCTGAGACCCTTCCCGACTATCTTGAGGGTAGATCGTCATTTAGAAAATCACCCGGCATTCACTGCCGCTCACCCCAATAACCAGCCTGACTGTCCGCCGGAAGCGACCAAGTAGCAAGCGAGGCAGACCACCCTTTTCCTCTTCTAAATTAATAGAAGTACGAAAAGAGGTGGTCCGGAAACCAGTAGTTGGAAAGTGATAAAAAGTGGAACTGGCCGATTCGTTTGCATTCTGGAGTTATAAAGAATTTTCTATGATGAAAAAAAAAGAATATAAAATTATCATTTATAAAATGCAAGTATGTCGTCGTCCCCTTAGATTCGAAAAGATGCTAATTGAAATCGTGATAATCAAAAATGATACTGCGCGGCATTGAAACGAGCTTCGCTTATTCATTTAATTTGATGTATAATTTCTTGTTCGCGTGTCGTTTAGAGGATCTCTGTGATCAACAGACAGTGTGGCGGTAAGTGATTGGAAAAAAAATATTATTTTCTGCAGTTTTTTATAAAATCGCCTTATCTACCCGAAGATGGGTGATATGTTCACAGAGATCTTGCTTGTCACTTCAAGTGCGAACGTTACGTCTGATGAATATGAAATGTAGTCTTAAGTGAATTTCTACGAATATAAAATTTCCTTAAAAAAAAGAATAAATCTCACTGGCCACCTTTTATCGCTTGAAAGCTACAATTGAGCACTGAAATGGTTGCTAGTGGAACGAATTACTGAATATCTGAAAATGGTTTCTAACGGTACATAAACCGATCGAGCTCTACACTGTTGGTGTTTGCACAGTAAGACAAAAAAATGGAATTACCACGGCAACACCATTTCTGAGCTTACATAGGTAATAGAGATGTTGGCCTATTTTTTAGTTTTGTTATGTTTACTATTTCTTTATGTTCACGGTCAAAATTACAAAAATTCGTACATGTACAATATTCGCAGAATATTTTGTAAAATTTATTAACCTATTACAAATAGGTTTTGTTGCCTGAAATCAAAAGTTTACTTTTTATACTTACGATAATATTATTTCATAATTAATTCTGCATTGCCTTGGTTAGGCAGTGTACATCGCTATGAAGGAATAGGATACCTATAAGTTCTTTACTGAAGACGAAGAAGTTGTATAATCCAGTTTCATGCGCAATGGACTAAAATTGAAAGAATTGAACATAAATAAAATATCGAAAACAAAAAGAGAATCCATTCTGCTCAAATCATACCACGATACCCGAGGAATGAAAAGTACAAAACATCTCCCGTTCTAGAGTTTTCCACTTATAAGTACATTTCATTTCTCCCCGAAAAAACTTCTTTGTCGTACCGTGAAAGCTTAAGGGTTAAGAATTTTTAAGAATGCATAGATATAAATTCAATTTCAGATATATGTTTAATAGCATTCAATGTGTTTCATTTTAGTCTAAACTGTAGGGCAGTAGTGTGCTCAAATTTGACAATCTGCTATTGGGCTTCGATAACTTTTTATACGAATAGTTTTATAATGGACGATAAAATTATTTTAATTAGTATCCTTTTGAAGAGGGTCAGTTACTAAACTGTTTTATTTACATTTTTTAAAATATTTTACTACAATACATTTGTACTTGCGATTGTCCATTCCAATTCTTACATAAAAAGGTATAGTGTATATTAGTTATATCTTTGTTGTAACAATTTGAAATAATTACTTATGGTACTTGTAAGAAAAATTTGCTATCAATTTTGAGCGCACTACACGTTGAGCACAAGTACTTCTTCCAGAATGTATTCTCAAGTAAACTGCTTATTATTGCTCCTGTTCTATTTTATAAGCCTTTTACAAATGCTCTGCAATTTTATTACTATTATTTTATATAAAATATATTTACCGACATCAGTTCAATGAAATGAAATGTAAAGATAAAGTAGAGCGTACAGTTTCAGCCTGCATTGACATTTACTTTCATTTTACTTAAACGATTTCCACTATCGCTCTGGCATATTGTCAATGTTTTTGTATTCCGTTCTACTTTTATGTTATTTTCTTAAAATTGAAAGACGGAGGTATATTGCCGACTTACAGCATAATTATGATATGCTTATGAAAAGATTTTAATATTATTTGACTACACTATTTAGGTATCTATAATTTGACGTATTCCAAGCTTATTTCGTCATGCGATTTATGTATTTCATTATGTTTTGCTGTAAACAGGCAATACTCCATTACATAATGGAGAGTTTTTTTAAAGAAGGTTTACTCTTTTCATTATTTGTACTAAGAAGTCTGTTGTAACAATTTTAGTAAGTTTATCCTATCGCAGTATCCATGATGTATGCACACTCGCCAAGGCCTAATGGAACTATGAAATCTACTGTTCTTAGAGCAAACCATTGTGATAACAGAACAAAAACATAACAAGTAAATTTTTTTCCATCGAGTCACATTTAGACAAGACTGAAAAAGAACTCTCCATTATATTTCTCACGCTCTGTATTTTATTATTAAAGAGGTAATTGGTTCCTACACAAATAAAACATAGCCAGGCAAAGTGACAAGATCTAGGATGAACATTAGAAATTATAAGGAAAATAATAATGGTTACATTTATTTACAGTTATAGAAATTTCCTAATTCACCCAATATAAGTGATACCTTTGTCATACAATTTCCATAGACAGTCGTAAGAAGTTCTCTCTGATAGTACAGTACAGAGCGCCATGTATTTATTGAGATTGGATTAGGGCCCTTGTAGTATGATAAGATAGCGGCAACAAGAGTATTCGTTATTAAATTATCATATTGCATTTGTCCTAAATGAACTTTAGTTAGGAACATCTGGATAATATTGTAAAGGAAAATATGAGGCGGTTACACGAGCAACTGTGAGCCTGTATAATAATAGTAGTGATTCCTAAGCATAAAAGCAGTATGATATACATAGATATTTTATAAGTGAAAAATTATCATGTACGTTTATTGCTTATAGAGAATAATAAATTCTGTGTCATAGTAGACAAGAATATTTCTTACGGTATATCCTTTCCTGGATTCAAAAATCTTACAATATTAAGAACATATTATTTATTGTAATTTCGCTATATGAGTTTTAATTGTTATCAGATTAATATGCCTGACCGAAGGGACAGTTGTGCAAATTTTTCAAATTTTGTGATCGTGTCTACTGTTTTGTAAAGTGAGTCCAACCCAAAATTAAATTGTATGCTAACGTTTTATGTGGGTGATACTATAAAGGGTATATAATAAAAAGAATTATAATATACAATTTTGTGCCTTCATGTATAAAGTCGGGCGTTACTTCTTTCAATGTTAGTTATTTCAAGTTTCCTACCTGCTGTACCTCCCACCATCACCAAGCAGTCCACTGGGGTCCTCAAGGAACTGAACATTGGCAACTTTACCTCACATATGGAGGAGATGGGCAACGTAGGCGAACAGGCGTACGGAGCTCCCTACTTTTTTGAAACAAATGACGCTGCTCTGTTCAAATTACTTGACATAATTAACGCTCTATTATACTTATCTTAATCATTTACTGTATATACAATACACGAGTCTCTTGATACTTTCATCATGTGTGGGTGATAGATATCAATGATATGGGATATTGCATGAGATAACGTTTTGAACAAAGGGTCGAGAGGATCACCATCAGACCATTTCCTTAGCTATTGTCTTACTCTTATACACTGCCTGTCGTTGGTGCCTTTCTGACAGTTTCAATATTAATCTTCTTATTTATGTGAACTGACTATATTCAGATCGATAACCAACAAAAACACAAACCTTCGTTCGACCTGTTACTGGCATATCTCCCTTATGAGGAAGTAACCATAAAGAGAAGAAATACTCTTGTTCACTTACTACTAGTAAATCGTAATCCTCTCCAGGATGCATGGGAATTCATAAAGTCAAATGGAAAGAGGGCCTGTAATCAGTATTTCCATGGACCTCAAAAAGTCGTTATTTATAGATTACCGATTGTAGTTTGCAGCTATCGATTCATCTGTTTTACTGTTGCTTCTTTTTTTTTACTTACTACCTTATTCCTTTGCAGTACAAAAAGATTTGACAGAGATTTTCCCTTGTTGTCTTCCCCTAAAATTTATAGTCATTATAATATGTATCTCTATCTATTTTACTAAGCTAGAACAAAACGCGTATTTTAAACGTGAGAGAGATCAATTGTAATGCAAATTGCCTTGAAGAAATTTTTGAAAAAAGATATAGGAACGAAAAAAAAAGGAAACAGAATGAAGTATGTAGCCAAAGAAAGAAGAGATAAATAAAAAATCTTGTGAAATCTGCCCATTTCCGTGAGGCACTACTTCTCCATATAGGAGCTATTGTTTCGCCATGATCCAACTGAGGACGTGGTATCACAAATAGAAGTAATAGCTCAGCGGAAGATATGAGAAAATCAGGCGACACAAAGAAAAAGAGAGAGAGAGAGAGAGGTCGCGCAGGTAAGGGAAGGTCGCACATGACCAGGTGAATGGATCTGGGAAAAATGAAAGTTCCAAGCCAATACATTCCCTGTGTACCCCAACCTATGTATACTGACCCACGAATTTTGACTTCGGGAATTGTTGTTAACGTTCGGCATTCAGAATAAAGAACAAACAGTTTTCTGGGATATCCATACTCCATTTAGATAGGTAATTGCATTACAAGATAAATTATGTGTTATCGATCTCCTTGCAATTGTCGTAAATAGCATATCATACTTTTTTAAATTTGTTTTCCACTCTTAAAAATCATATTGACAATATCTTTATTTTAGAATCATTTTATAAAAAATACATTCACTTATTTACTGACTAGTTAAGGGTACTACCCTTTATAATTTTATTTTCCTACTCAAAATATTATGGAATGTGTAGACATCGAATACTATTCTTGATCATGAGACAGGCTAGTATATTTAGTATAACGTAATATATATGTATACTATGTCTATGTACATTCATAATTACACAGTTACAGTGTTATAGACAGTACTGTATTGTACAGAATCACGTAAGTCAATATTGACCGAGATCAAAAACACGTATCTATAGTATCATAAATTACGTAACTTTTCAAATCGTTTCTCACTCTTAAACAATTTCTTATCTATAGATAATCTTCCATTACCAATACTTTTATACAGCCAAATTTAATAGGTGATTCATTTACATCTGGCAAGATTCAAGTACGTTACTCAAGTAACGATTATAAACATTTAATACCGACGTGATATGTACTAGTTAACAATATTAGATAAAATATTTGACAAACGATTAAGTCTAGAAAATGATAACAGCTTATCGTAGCTTTTGTTTCAAATTTGTACGCTTGCGTGCGTATTATCATTTGTATGAATGTATAATGGACGTATACTATAAATAAAATCTAATAAAAAACTGAATGTGCAACTTTTGAGGGAAAAATTTTACACATATACATCCATGTAATCTTACAATAATTGGCTTCACAGAAAAAAATTAAATGCTGCGAGCTTTGTACTTTTTTTTTCTCAAAAATTGTTCATTTGTTCTTAAAAATCGTAATTAAACGTCACCATTTAATTGTAGTAATTTTGTATACCGTATAAACGTAACATACATGAATTGATAAATAAATCGTCACACACTGTGAAGACCTTCCGGATTTAGAAAACAACCTGGATTTATTCGTAATAATTACGTAGAATTAATGATTTGCTTATAATATACATTTTCCCATTAAACGTGACAGATTCACATAATTAATGTATCCTTTGTTTAGTATTTTGTCTAATGACCGCTAATTGCAAGAGTATCCTCATTAAAATCAAGAAAGTGTCACGAATGTGAGACAATGTGAAATGGTGACCTTAATGGAGTCCTCTAAATGGAGCAAATGGATGGATGGATGGTGGCTAGGTCGTGAAATGAAGAACAACAGAATGCATTTAATGAGCGATTGTTTATTATGCTCTTATGATCACTTGTCATACAGGTAACGATGCTTTTCATGAATGAAAATAGTTAATATATTATGTTTATTTATAATTATTTAACATTGAATGGAATAAATTGGTGATGAAAAAATAACAATTTGTTGATGCAAATAAATGTGGGTTAGAGAGTGTAGAATAATTATTAGAGTAGTTTTGTATGCTGCAAGTAACGACTAATTACACATTTACGGATAGTAATTGCGGTATCCAAATTTTGGACACTCCAGGAGGAGAAGGTGTATGTTTTAGTGGATGGATCTCTAAAAAATAAATATATTATTCTGAGATGCGTTGTCAATAAATAGAAAGATTCTCTATAGCTCTTGTAAGCCGTGCAATGCGTAATAACGTAGCACGGTCCTCATCGACTTCACCGAGTCGTTCCTATCCCAGGATGTCATACAAAACTTGCCATTATACACATTCGTCGTGACTTCTACCATGTTCAAAATACAATCGCGATACCACGCACAATTTTCCTCGTTAAACGAACAGCCACACTTTGCCTGGTTTAACGAATAAACGTTTTTTTTTTCCTTTATCCAATAATAATCCTGTAATTATTTTTTTTTCCGTTTATCACACCTTTCATTTTATTCCCCTTAGAAATTATCCATCATAACCCTCCCGACGAGAGATCCCTCCGTAAAACCACTGTATTCACTCCATTTCGTATATTTGTCTCCCTATAGGAAATTCAAACTGCGTACTCTGCATTCAGCCAGATACCAATTCACAGCGTGACGCAATAGGTCACAAAAAAACTGGATAGACGCCCAAGATTGGATTACAAGCGAAAACTAGATTAATCGACTACAAGGAATTTTGTGCTTATTGAAAAAAGAAAGATGAAAAAAAGAAACAATCGTTTTACAATATAATACCCATAAGTTTCTCGTGTATCACGCACGCAACAGGATCTTTACTCGTAAACCATTCTGGCTAGATCAGAGGATCACAATATGACAAGGAGCCTACGTTACCATCGATAAACGCGAAACGAGTTATCCAATTGGATGACAAAGTAATTGACGACGGTCGATACCAATCCCCATTACGATCTATAATTTATTACCGCGATCGACAATGTGTCCTCGAGTGAAGTTGTGGATCACTCGAGCAACGATAACGATAGAAATCAATAACGCAAATTTGCCGCGATCGTGGATGGTAATAATGGGCTCTCCGAAGTCACGAGAGATACTTGATAACACGGTTTAACGTGTGACGCACAAGAGTTGATTTCTTAAATTACATTATAGCCAAAAGGAATGTAAGGTACAATACTTGATCGTACAGCCGCAGTGCCAACTGGCTCTACGGTCTTCTCTGTGCAGCCGGCAGCTTGCATTATTTGGATAATCATCAGAATCTCACGTTTATCCCAAAAACTAATCGAGCTCGTCTGCACCGAGACGGGATGCAAAGTCGTATGTACTACCTTGCCAATGCGGATAGAGTACAAAGGACAAGGTCGCGTTGTATCTGATCTGAAGAAATTCTCTTCGAAACGTGTATATGGACGTGTAACTCGAGTAATCTAGCACGGGTACGTCTTACTGTACATATCATTCGTGTCTACAATGTGTGAATCAGTGTATCTGTCAGTGTTTATGCATGCACGCACGCACGCACGCACGTGTCTTGTATACACGTGTGACTTAGCTGTATAACTACTTATACTCAACAAGGTACTTAATATTCTTTTTTGTCCCCGAGCTGCTATGTGCTATTTCTACCTCAACAACGATCTCATCCAGATTTTTACATATTCTTACTCGATACAGTATACCGTATTTAACAGCCTAAGCCTAGCTCTCACTTCCAATAAAATAACATTACGTACAATTTTGTACAACCCTCCTCGCCATTTGTAACGTGCGTACAAATTACGTGGATTATAATGTCGCCATGATAAGTGTATATGGAATCGGATGGATCTGTGGAAATTCTTAAGTTTACAATGATTCCGATAAACGAAAGAGTATGCTGATTATATTGACAGTTGAATCAATGATTTTTTGGAATTTTAGAACGCTGAGAAAAATTTGGAAATTTCTGACAAACAAATACAACTTTATCGCCATTAAAATCATTTAATCTAAATCTAGGCTATGGTTTGTGTTATGGTCTGAATTAACAGTCACGTCCAAATTATTTCGATACTGGAACATTTTTTTGATTTCCTTCCGGCGAAGCATCGCAAAATATAATGTACGAGAAGCGACGTTGATCGTAACGGCAAGTATTATGGAATTTGAAAATTTCCGTACGAATATGGTAAAACCATCCGATCGGGAATCATAGTGTTTATGAAACTCGCGAGTGACCGTCACTTTTACTTTTAAATCTTTCATTTGCATATATATATATTACTTTGTTTTTTGCCCGTTATGTCGTCAGGGTGCGATTGATGGTTTCTTACAATTTAATTATATATAGATGTGTGATGACAACGCACAACAATGTAACAACTCTTTGCGCCTAATAGAATGTCTGTATGAGGTCGCTTCTGTGCAATTTCATATACTTAAGGATAAATTGAATTTCCTCGAGGCTTCTCATCCGTTTCTCTACATATAACAGCGTGATCTGTTCTATTGTCAATCAATGTAATATAATATATAATCCTCTGTGATCATTATTTCTCTCTATAAATGACTTCTCGCATTTCTTTTATATAATATAATATAATTTTTTTTTCCCGTAATTTTGTGATACCGTGACATTTTCATTTCTCTATTACAATTATACAATATAATACCTCAACCGGTTGAACGTTTGATTACAGTAAGTCACGGAAAGTAAATGAAGAATCAAAAAATATTCGAGTAGTCAGAACGAGCAATTCCATGAAATCAAGAAAGATTATTCACCTAAAAATAGTTCTACGACCAGATTAAAAAATATATATATATATATATATGCCGAACAGCTAAAAGCCATTGAAGCGAGGATATGCGATTAAAAAAATGACAATTAATTTTAAAAATCACTGCCGAAACTATAAGTTAAGAAATTACGCACAATGCATATTCAGCACGTTACATCGTGTCCAGAATTAATTAGCGATTTTACTCTTCCTGTTCATTAAAAGTTACTGACCTAATGTATATTTGTTTTCATCCTGTACCACCGTACTTCCATTCGGTTTTCACATCTGACACGGACGATGTACAACTTCGCATCTATTATAGTAACTACACACTTCAGGGATATTATCGAACAGTTTGATTTATTTGATAACCCTTTGTTGACTAAAACTATTTTACGAGTAACCACTTGGTCGTACAGCGACGACTAAACCCATAGGTATAACACGACAGCTGTACGCGAACAATACAAGCGAAATCTACAATAGCACTCAGCGTTACAATAAAGAAATCATGAGGAACGCCAAGATATTGCCGCTCGACAGTCAAAGATGTCGTAGAATAATTGCAACGGCAACAAAGGGTGCAGATTTCCGTATCGCCCGATACTTTGGTGTTAACTCCTCCGAAATTCTATCGACACGACCAACTGACGTAGCTCGCAGCAGACTGCACAAGCCCAATAGATTGAACAGACATCAGGGTGTGCTCTCGCACCGTCGGACAATGGACACCAAGTATAAAATTCGAAATAAACGAATATTCCGCCTTTATTCAAAAAACAGCCTACACATCGCAGAAAATACATATCTTTAACAACTCGCTTCACTACTGTCAAACGTTAACAAGTGTGGCCGGTCGGGGTAATTGGTAATAAGGGAAGATGATGTAACATATGGCACTAGAGTGATTGTGGTGGAGCGTAGTGACGTGAATAATATTTTCATCTTGTTGTTGCTCTTGCTTTCGTTTGTCTTCCTTCACTTTTTTTCCCCTCTCTTATTTTTCCTTCGCGTATCTTACTTTCTCACGATACGGGGTGTCTCGAATATACATGTATATCGATGTCGATATTACGTCCGGCTATTCTATGCGAATTAAGCAACGCCCTCCGCTCCTCGTTAACACGTTAACGTTCGTTTGTTTTTTAAACGGAGAATGATTGGAATCTATGCAATTCGAGTGAAATGTATGTACGATGGAATTATGAATCGATGACGTAGCCTAGCACACACAGCCAAGTAATGCGACACGCGAGCCACGTAAATGTGGCGAAGATGTGTGTCGAATTCAATAAATCGTTTATCACGACGGGTACTTAATGTTAGATTTGAGGCGAGTCGATGCAATTCCTACGGTTCCCTGATTGCTACGCTACATCGCCACGTGCGAGAGAATAATTATTTACCCATTTAGTTAGATACTTCAATTGTTTATTAATTTATTGACTAACTCGTCGAACCCGCGATGATCATTTTAATACGAGATTAAAGAGACTACCGAATGCTACGCGTCTACGTCTACAACTTGTATACAACTATGTAATTTCATGTATGCGTATCCATGTGTACATATATATAAATATTGTATATCCTTTATTTATATATACATATTAATACGTCATGCATTTAATAATAATAAATCGATGCGCTCAATGAATTATGTCCGACTGTACAAAACAAAAGGATGAATAATAAGATAATAACAGTACGGTACAACGAGCAATACAACTATATGTATATTATATTTTTACGCTATATATACATATATCTATACTGCCAGCGTATCGGCGTTATTTTTTTTACGTTGGTTTTAAACAACTCGTAGATACTAATCAACGGGCCAACCAGTACTGCGTCACCACTTTTTATAGGAACCTCTATGGCTTTTACTGCAAAAAACTGTCCAACGTGACGTAACGGACGTCACGTTCAATCATTATGGACCAACGCTATTGGAATTACATTGGCCAATGGGATCTGAACAGTGGAACCGTTCAACAGACAGGCACAGACATTGAACGGTATAATCGGTACTCGACGTATCTTACATCCGGTGATGAAACGAATTTAGGGTTATATATATGCATATATGATAACGGAGTTATATCGATAAAGTTTTGAAAGACAAATCGCGAAAAAGATCAGCCGTCCATCTGCGGAGAAGACGCTTTGAATCCTTGGACAATTTTTCACTGTGCAGCCCGCGCGTATAATATATACATATATAAATTCATGTATATATATTTCTCTAAGCGTTCGTTTAACACACGGGAATTTGTCACACAAGAGGAGTGTACGCACGTACTTGAATAATTTATTGTCCGAAAGGAATTCGATCGACACATGAGAATCCATAGTTAAGCTTTTTGAGATAGATGATCCGTATAGAAGGTATCGTTAAAAAATAATAAATCCCCAATAACGAAGGAATAAATGTTTAATGTGATTTAATAACGACGCTCTTAACTTTAACACCGAAACTCGGCACGGGAATAATAGTTCCTATATTAGTGTAATAACAGTAGTAAATAGTAGTGTAATAGTACTAGCAGTAGTAGTAGACTGGCTGCCCACTCTATACTCTATATACATATCTCTGTGATTCTTACCGAGAGACTGCGATCGAGGGCTGTATAACCGCGGCGTTAAAAGAAAACCAGCTTCTCAACATTCTTGTTGGCGTCATGAGTACAAGTAATAGCGACCTTATGTACAAATGCGAATACTGTCAGCTACGCAGAAGGAAGCTCCGTGCTTGATCTGTCCTCGCATCGGCGAACTTTTCGTGCCATGGAGGAGCTACTTGTCCTGCGCAAAGAAATTCCTACATTTTTACGCAACAACGTTAATATACGACGTGGCGAATACGTCACGTACTGGCCTGCTGTGTTTGTCGACTGTTTGTCTAGATCTCAGTTAGCCATGTGTCAAAATAGAGAGGTTACTCTAATAGTAAGCATGGGACAAACGGGGAATGTTTGACAGCAATGGGTGATTTTGCAATTGATACTGCGTTGGGAGTTATTCTGGGAGATTTTATGGGCTTGGGTGATTGAGGATGCAACGGGTTGCCCGCGACTTCGTTTTTACCTACGAGTTGCTGTAAAACCAGACTATGTGATGTTACGATTAAACGAATTAAGCCTTAAAATCGTGTTGCGATTTTCATATATAAATTAAATGTGACGAGCTATATATAATATCCGAGCTCCAACCAACGATTCTCTTGTTGTCAATTTCACGCTCGATCAGGGCTTTGGAAATTTAAATGATTCGAATGATTATTTGCGTTCGTAGAGCACGCCAAATGATCGTTCGCAATACAGATTCTAATATGCAACACCATTCACACATCCTTCCAACAGGATATCTATGCATATCATCACAACGATATATAGAGACGCTTCGACTTTATGAAAATAGATAACTTGCATGATTAAAAAAAGACGGAAATAATAATAGTAATAATCAAATTACCAACAACCTATCGTCACTAACACGATTCTATGTGTAAAGTTAGTTTAGTAAAAGTATGAATTTGCCTGCCGGCGGTCCGATGAAATTAAATTGCTTTTAACTGTTTTAGTCGAGGGAGAAAATGGCAATGCAACGACAATGATACTATTTAGCGCGTGTAAGTCTAGTGTGATGACGCTTGTGTGGTAGTATCTTAATGAAAAACAGTGTGTATAATCGATATAAACAATTATGCATTAGTTGGTGTAGATGGCTTAGGTGCCATTAACAACGCGCTCACATATAAGTTAGTGTTAATGTTAATGCTATAAATTACATTAATATAAGATGATCTATCTGAATTTTTTTGAATCAACCTAACTAATACCTAACGATATTACTCTTCTATATATGGTATTTATCAATATAATCGGGGCAACACAGCGAAATTTAATCGTTAATAGTTTACATAGAATTTATGAATAAACGTAAAATTTGTTTCCTTCCTTCGCGGACGCAAATATGTTATCAACAATATTTATAATATCATTCAATTTCTTAAATTTATATATATATATTTATATATATATTATATATTTTTTATATATTTCATTTATAATTCAGATAATATGAATTCTCTTTTTTTTTTGTAATAATCTAAGTTAACCTTCTTATATACGTATATATATACTCGTTATATATATATATATATATTTATATTTATCTCTCTCTCTCTGTTATATATTATTATTAATAATGTTATGCCATATTTATAAATATACAAGTCGTTATTTTAAAGAGCGGTGAGCCAGCGCCTCCAGCTACGAATTGTACTTGAGTACAGCTATAACCGAATTCATATACATTTTGACTCTACGACTAAGTTTTTTCATTTAAAATCATTATTCTTTTATTATAACATTTATTGGTGGCCGCCTATATGGGGTCATTCCTCCCTATGCCTACCCTCGCAAGAAACCACGATTTCAGAATCTTCTCCATTTACCGGCAAACGGTATGTGTCTTTCGTGCGCGAAAATTTCTAGGACAGCGAGGCTCTATCGTGATAACGATTTCAGCTTATTGTTAAATTAAAAATCCTCCGAGAAGCGATTCAGGAATATCATTAGCAGATGAGCATATTCAAAGCATCATCTCGAAGTGATATTAAAATGACGAGGAAAAGTAACAGTAGCGAAATTCGATAATTATATCTCTTTTGCTACACGCTTTGTAGACGATCGAAGTGTACTTCGTAAAAAAATAATTACGTTTGTCTATCATACAAGGAAAATGTTTTAAGTTTGCCGGAATTGCTTTACGAGTACTGACATAATGGTTCTTTCTTTTGCGCAGACACGCGAGTCTCAGATAGTCATGAGAAATCAGACGATAGATTCGAGTTGCACGCGCGCGTGGCCGTGCAGTGACAATTTTTTCATTTCCGCACGAAAGTGGTTACTTTTCGAAATTCGATATTCAAGTAAAATAAGACTCTAGCTACGTTGAAACTGGTTTAGTCATTGATGACTTTAGTAGGTAGATTACTGCATCTCGATGAAAATAAATATTGGTATCTGCGATTTATACGTCTCTCCTCTGTTGTAAGCCTATACTGCGTATGGTATGGTATATTTCTATGTATCCGTTTCCGGTAAAATATGTATTATATACGCGAATAGTTTAGTAATCAATGCAACGGCATCAGATAAGTATGTATTTGAAATTGAGTAAATTTCTACCTCTTGAAACAAAAAAAGATCAAGCCAAAGCTTACAAGGATTTACAAAGCAGTCAAATCGCTCTGTCAATATGCATTGTAATGTTCACCTCGTTATCTTACTGATCGCGCGCTTAATGCGGAGAAAAAGACTATGATGTTTCTCTCTGCAAGCGTAACTATTCGTTTGAATTTTATTCGTGCAACAACGTCGGAAAAAGTATATGCTATGTCTATAAAAAAAAATAACAGTAACAAAATCATGTATGCAAATACGATGTATTGTACGGAATGAAACAAGTGCCGCTACTTGAGACACAATTAAAAATATGGAAACAAAGGCTGAGAATGAATGTCGACAATAGGAAATGATATTTACGGAGCTGGACCAGCCAGCTTTCAAGATACAACAGACTTTAAGATCAGTAACTTAAATCTCTCCTGATCTGCACGTATAAAATCTTTGGTATTGTCAAATTGCTACTCTCATAATTTCTCTCTCTCTCGCGCTCTCGCTCTCTCTCTCTCTCTCACACACATTCCGTTACACTACCTAAGGAATTCTTCAGATAAACACTATGGATTCGTTTCGTTCAGCCTGATCGTTTCTTGTGTCAAAGGGTTTGTTAAATGTAATGTCTGCAAGCACGCATCTGAAGGAAACAGAGAACGACGGAACCGCTATTTAAAATATTTTACGGATTCAGATAAATATATCTGCTATTATAATTGATTTTAAAGTTCGTTTAACCACATACAACTGTCGCGAGTCGGTGGTCGACCTACGTAAAGATGTGAATGTAATAAATTCCTTTCGCGCGTACCTTCGAGGATTTGAAATAGTTTTTAAAAAACCAGAAGGATTACGAATTGATCAGGCGTCTGATGTTTTTTAAAGACAACTCTGTCTAAACAATGTTACCCCGTTTAATTCATAACAGTTTCACTGTGCCACCTTTCGAGTACCCTATACCAATATAACTAGATATATTATGTGGCTCTGATGTGGTGTACAGTTTTATGTGTGATAAAACCCCGTAACGTGGTGTATCACAGAACAATTGTTGTAGTTATTATATATATATATATATATATATATATATATATTATTCGTATCGTAAGAATCTTAAAGATAGATAAATGTCAACGAGCCGTGATGGATGCATGGATGGTGATGTGACGATTCAAGCGCTATAGTGATACAGCGATAGGTGACAACGGGTGGTAATAGTTTGTGGTAAGGTAATCGTGGTAGGTGGTTTTGGTGGTGATGTCGAGTGTCAAGAAAAGGGAAGAGTGGGAGCTACCCTAAAGTGTTAAAATGTGAAGAGGTAAGCTGAGCTCAATAAATGGGGATGAGCGAGAGTGCGTTCAAGAGAATCAATGGATCATGCCGGCAATGGCATTGTGACGCGCTCGCTTGGCTTCCTCTTCGCTGATCCGATGCTCGATCAGGTATTGAGCAGTGCCAATCGCATTGGGAAAACCCGTGATAGTCACTATACGGTTCCTTGTACCAGGCGCAAACATGCCCTTCTTAGAGATTTGAATGTTGGCGCCACTTAGGTTCTGTATCTCAACGAGGGCACGACCGCCGGGTCCAAGAATGGCTCCCACTATAACTTCTGCAATTTCTATATCTACTTTCTTGGTCTCCTTGTTGTTGGCGTCTACCTGAGTAGGACTCTTACTTACGAGTGACAACTGGTTCGTGCCCAACCCAAACGAATTGTTGTTCAGATGAATGGCACTGGCGGCAGTGTTGTTCTGCCTGAAGGGATCGAAGGGCTCGTATCTATCGAGAGTGTTGCGCGGTGTAGGTGAGGTCGATCCAAGTGTTGGTACTGTCCCTATTGGTCCGAATACTCCACCATTGTTATTCGAACCATTGGCAGTCGTAGTACTGTCCATAGGGGTTCCGAGGTAGCTCATACTCGAGGACATGCCAATGCCCATGCCGAGTATATTGTATTTAGCGAGAGTGGCGATGGCCGCCACGATCTCGGTAATTGCGGGCTCCAAAAATCCTGTAGTTCGTAGATTCAGCTTTATATGCTCCAACAACTGGGTGGTGACTGGTTCGGTGCCTGCTGTTATGGCAGCACCTAGGTTCAAATTAAGGCTCAGGCCAGCACCGTTCAGAAGGCTCACTGCAAGAAACGTATTTTGTAACAATATGAAACCCATTACGCCCTTATATATATATATGACGCGGTGTTCAATTTGTTTTACGCGAGAATACTGAGATTTTGAATAGTACGCGTTCACTCTGATCTAATAATTAATGATATGAAAATTTTTTAAATTGACAAACGATAAGATACGACAGGCAGTTACAATAAAAAATTTTTAATCAACAAACAGAGAGATGACATTAATCCACTCAATATGAAAAAATTTGCTATTCTATACGTTAATATCATTATATGACGTATATGACTGTCGACTTAGATCTACATTTATTTAATGCGCATTTGATAGCCTTGCGCGCTATTAACAATGCAGCATGTAATTTGCCAGTGTTATTTGCCGCAATGGTTAAACACGCATGAGCAGCAACAATGCGGAATAGAGAATGTCACTGTGGATGTCAAATAACAGTACACAGCAGAGCACATTATCCCGCCGCTGCATACAACCGTCTAGCTAGCTCTAGCTAAGTCTCCTTGACATTTTCTATTTCATGGCTTTGGGTAGTAAAATTAATTACGTGGTCTATGAGTTAAACACATTTGCCTTCTGATGATTGCGTAAGATAAGCAAATCCTTGGTGCGGATTACCGTACAAAGAGCGTGGAATACGTCACAGAAAATAATGAAACTTACAAACTATCTAAAAACGTGAGTTGGGCTTACCCGTATTGAGGCCAGTAGTCGAATTGTACGTTGAAGTACCTGCTGGAGCTTGGGCATATGGACTTCCGGTTGGATTATAGTTGGCAACTGGACCACTGACGTCCGCATAACTGACATTGGGACACGTACCACTTTGCGGGTCGTCCGCTACTTTAGCCAAAATCATCAGCAGAGCATTACGGTTATTTTCTTTCTCCCCGATGACCGTAATGCAACGTTCTTGAAGAGACAAGTCCTTGGCTTTCTGACTTATTTGAACGTAGGAACCAGATTCTTCTTTAATTTGCTTAATATAATTTCCAGCTTTTCCTATGATCATACCCGCCGTGCTATTAGGCACTAATATTTTCACCTGAAACAAAGGATCGATATTTTTTGTCTCAGATCATTGTGATTCACTGGATATATCTTAATGGTCGAAATATGTGGTAAATGTTTTCTGTGGTGGTACTTTCATAAAAACTATCGCTTTCTGAAAATATAACCTTACATAATATATATGACGATTATATGTGAAAGATATAGATATTGTAAGGTTTTATACGCTTGAAGAAATCGAAATCCATCTTACATAGTGACAGGTGCTATGGACAGTGATAGAAAGTACGCTTATCTCTCCAATATATATATTGTATACATTAGATTGTTAGATTATTAGATGATATATATAGAAACAATAATGACAAGACTACTAGTATAATTCTTATGACAGTATGACAACATTTCTCCTAAAGTGTCAAACACACGCACGCACGTGATACTTGTAAGTCGAAATCAATTCAATCATAAAACAATCTGTATCGGCGTGGATCAAATGACGTACGTTGTATACTCAGCACCACGGTTTGATAAAATGCACGCGATGAATGGTTCAGCAGCACAGGGTATTTCAATTTAGCTGGAGAAAAGTCCCTTGTACATACATATCGATTCATGGTCTTCGATACCCAAGGGATTACTGACATAGTTAAAACGATTTTCCTACAAATTGGTATCATTCAATGTTAGATGAAATACTATGGCGCATTGCACGTTTCAGATCATTAACCATACAAGCACTCTCTAACTGGGTCATTGCTAGCAAGCAAAAGTTATATACTATGACTTCACTAGTAGCACTGTAGCTGCTGCTGCTGTTGCTACTTGCTGGACACGCTCAATTTCACTTGACACTTGGTAGTGCGAGCAAAGTGAACATATAATTCCCATTATGCAGTATATAAATTATGCATTCGCAGTAATGATTCTAGAACAATAAAATGACAGTCTAATCTTAGACCCGATTTATATTAATCGACACTCTTTTATGAATCTCGTGAATCCCTTCTGGTTTACATGATCAATAGAAATTAATTCACAGAAAGCCATCCTGTCCTAAGACATTAAATTACTGGGTTCAACTCATTTTAATAATATTAAGTATCGTCTTCATACCTCTTATTTGTTTCATTTGAAGAGATCATGTTTATCCGGTCTAGTTTTAACAACAGTCAAAAAATATAAACAATCTGGCCCGTTGCAATATGGTATCTTCAGAGATATAGGTCACACACCCACTTGACCTCCTCCATGCGTTATCTATAGTGTATTATAGTGTCTAAGCCAAGTAAATAATACTAAGAGTTTGTGTAGTGGCGATGTTAATGAATATTCTATGAAAACGACTCTGTGCGTATGAAAGTAACACGCTCACGCAGACTATAACTCTTGTACAATACGCACGGAAAGTTTTGAACATATAAGAGAGAGATAACATAAAAATTAAAAAGCCTTGGTATATTTTTCTATGGTTTATAAAGAGAGAGAACTCTACTTCACGAAATATTCTGCCTAACGAAGCCTTAACGACACTCAAGTAGGGATTCCCGTAAACGGATTTTTACTTTCTCACAAGACGCTACTCTGAAGTGCGTCTGCTGCGCGTATTACACGTGAAGCCTACCTACCAATTGTTATTATGAATATTAAGATGAAAAGATGCGTTTATTACATTTAATACCTGCTTGTCTCTCTCTGCCGTCGTTTTACCAGAGTCGAAATCAACTGTGGTTTTCGACGTGAGATCTGGCTTCTCACGAATTTTCTCCATTATGAAGTCCATGACGGCCATTATAGCATCAACGCTTCCAGTTATCAAACACACTCTCTCTGTGGTTCCTGAATAACAATAAGAAAAAATGACACGTATAAAATTGCCTTATTAAAGATATTAAATAATTCTGACTTAACGTAGCTCTGTTGCTCCAGAATTTTCCCAAGAAAATATTGTATGTTCACACCGTGTATCCTCAATAAATCATGTCCAGATTTGCCATAGAAAGCGTCAAAGGAATCTAGTTGTTATGTAATACTCACTACTCATTGCTATACTCGCTATTCATAAAGGCATTTACGTCCATCGGGACTTTCCACCGTCTTACCTGGATAGAAATCATGGGATTTGGACATTTTGACCCTAGCCCCCGTATCCTTCTGTAGTTGAGCAATGGTCTCTCCGCCTTTCCCAATGATGGCTCCTGCAGCCACTCCTGGGACCAACACTTTGAGATGATACGTGCCATCTCCTCCTGTAAAATTCAACGTAATATCTTAGCACTAATTAATCAGATATGCTACAATACAGGGAAGTAGAGTCCAATTGTATGGAACGAACGTGCGCATTTAATGAGTTATGCGTCACAGTAACGGGAGAATCAGCTATAGTCGGGAAAGTCAGTCAATTTTCAGTTACAAAGATAAGTAAAACGGGAGTTTCGTTAATGAGTGACCGAGTACAATGGAACATTTCCCTCAGCGCTAATTAATAATTTTAGTATAAACAATATAGAGCAATCCATTGCGCAAGATTCTTGCTGATCGTGTTATCGTAATAGCCTTGACATTTTTTGCTGAACTCTTAGTCGCTACTTGTTCTAGACGACGCCTAAGTTTATTCATAATTCTCTATTTTTGTTTATATTATAATCTCAATAATAGCAACAGCTACAGCACGGCTTTTGAGAGTACAATAATCATTGCCAAATGCTCCCACACGCAAGTCCCTGGTGTTGTACATGATAACGTTGATTTAAATATTGTCAAGTATGTTCCAGTAGTTTAGTAAAGAAACTATAAATAAATATGATAAACTATATCAGAGGATAACAAACATGTAGTAATAAAGATGAAAAATAATTGTTTGGTCTGTGACACGAAATCAATCATTTTATCATAATTACTATTTGATCATTGGTGCATACGTTACTAAGTTGGAGGTAATCTATTGGTGATAACAGGATCCCAAGACGCAAGTTCTCTCGAATTGCGCAATTTAGATTACATCATTAGTTCGCAATGCTTATAATTGCCTGATAAAAATAGAATGGCGATTTGGCCTTGCAGATTTTTTTTTTGTTTCTATACACGGAATGCATTTCATCTTGAGTTTTTCAAAAGTTTTTTTTTCCCCATTCACGAAAGTAGAATTTCCGTTCTTCGTGGATATGATGGTTCACTAAAATATTTCTCTTTAGAGCATGCGTTATAATATCGCAGGTCAATGCGTTATCGTTTATATAGACTTCCTATTAGACCGCGTTGCGCGGTAAATGTAAAGTAATCATTCAATAATTATGTAAAATTGAAAGAATAGCCTTATGAAAAATTACCCATAAATTATATGGAATAAATGAAAATAAAATCGTGGAAGGATTAATTTATAGTGGAGTAAATAATAGGACACATAATATATACACCGTTAAAAGGTTTATTGAAACGAGGTTCCAACAATATAGTTTACACTATAATGACTAAAAACATTGCTCTTGGAATAAAGGAATATTTAATGACTAAGATAAAGTACATAATAAAATTATTGAGACGAGGAATGAAAGTGAGCTAATGTTTGAATATTGTGTCAAACCTGTTGCCATCCTTCCAGAAAGGAATGTGAAGTAAAATAAAGATGCAAGCTTTAAAAATTATGCCGAGCCATAGAAAGGCAAAACATAGATATGGAGTGAATTCTAGTAAATGATTATGAAATAGTTGATACATTCTGTAAGATATTAGTAAGTATTGTCACAGAAGTACGATTAAATTTTATTTATTTAAAAGCTACTAGAAAATCAAATCCAATAGAATTTCGAAAAAGATACATATGAAATATTTATATTTAGCTAAACACCAATATAAGAATAATCATGATGGCGCTCACTTGTAGCAGATAAATTCAATGTTATTAAGTACTATCATATTTTTTTCTAAGTGACTCGTAAAGTATTATGTGGTGGAAAACAATCTTCAATGCATAGTGAGCAGTTAGTTCTTGTAACATATGGTTACGCACCGCAGTAGCTTGAGAATTACAATGTCAAATCAGCAGACATCATTGTGTGTCTTATTGCACATGCAGAACAGAACTATGATACTTGTAATTTCTAGTCTCCTGTGGCATCTCAATGGTCTATGGCTTTCACATTATATTATGTGATTATGCAATAATTATCATGACAGTTTCTATATACTCTTGCAAAACATTTCTAGCAAGTAGCCTTTGAAAAAAACATACTCGAAGCTATTTAAAAATACTGCAAATCTTTTCACAGCTTCATGGTTCTCTAATAGTTTATTTGTTGTGATATGAGCAGATATTTTTCAGTTATGAAATATAAATTAAAGTTATGTGGTTAATATGAAAACTTTTGTATGATGACGCAGGTACGAGTGTCTTGATATATGCAATTTGAAAACTCAGATGACATAACTACATAGAAACCAAAAAACAACAAAGAAACATAACTTCCTCTCGTTACCTCTAGTCGGTACAAGAGTGTCAATACAGTGACCATGTAGAACATTATTAGGAACTATAATTTCCTTTAGACATTCTTTGTCACTTATCGATATACATTATAATGATCAAGAAGCAAAACAAGAGTTTCAATAGCAATTCGAAGAAACAAACGGTTGTACATGAGGCAAAGTTGCATAAAAGACTTTACGTAATGTATATAAGAGTGTCAATAAATAATGTTTGTTTTATTACTTCCTGTAGCTAGTAGAAGTCTATCAAATAAAATGTAACAATAGGTCAAACTTTAAGCAATGAGGAAACATTAGTTAGTGAATTCAATATAATGAATACAGAGATTATACCAATCGAAGCAATAGGCTTCGACAAAGGAGTCTGGTATATCCAAAATGCCCTAGCATGAATGTACCTGGCTCTGCCATCGAAGTTCATCCGTAGATAGCTAGATAGCGATGAACCTTCCTAGCTGCTTCCTTTGAAAAGCTAGTGCTCTACACCTTGCACATACAAGATGTTGCGAGAAGAGCCCTGGCACAAGAAGCGATGGTACGATCGAGTAGCAATCGGTGAGCGATCCATAGGGGCGCTATCGCGAGCCACGCAGTGCGAATATGACAGATTGACGATGAGTAGCAGCGCGATAAGAAGAACAGCAGGTAACGCGATACAGTAATTATGAGCGCATAGAGTTATGCATGATGTCGTGAAACTCGCGAGAACCCTCGCAAACCGTGGAGGGAGAGCAGTGGTAAAGGTAGGGCGAGCGAAAATTGCAACGTCTTGAAGGTCCGAAGTGGCAAAGGCAAACAGCTGTTTGACAGATGGAAGCCCGTGTCGCTCGCTCGCTCGCTCCGACCTTGACCCGCGACCTCAGAACGGTGGCTGACAACTCACCGATACGCCACATCGTAGCACCGCCGTTTCAGCAGGCTCTTTAGCGTAGCGGCCGGGGTGAGCCTCGAGGACGATGTATCCGGGGAGACGATACTTGCTCGCGGGGAATCAATTGCACGCGCGTTCACGACGCCGATGAGCTGAGCAGGAGGAGGATAAACTTGCAGAGTCACGGAGCGCGCCGAGTCGCGGCGATCCTCCATTAACGACGAGCAGGGCGGTCGCCCACGCATCGACGAACGTCAAATTCAAAACACACACTAGGAGGGTTCGAAAGAGGGATAGGGAGAGGGACAGAGACAGAGAGATAAAGAATGACAGATAGAACGAGTGTGAACTAGAGGGGGACAGAGACTGAGCGCGCGGTGGAACCGCCGCGCCGCGAGGACGACAGACGTGGCAAAGAGGATGCGCGAAACGCCGAGGATCGTTCCTCAATCATTCCAATATTTCTCTTCATTATTCTCTCCCGATGTCCCGTAAAAATGTAAACGAATGGACTCGTACGAAGAGAGCGGCCAGACGTGTCAACAGCGACGTTGGCAATTGTCAAAACTCAAGAGATAGAAAGAGAGGAGAGCGCGCGAGAGAGAGACAAGAAGAGACGACATGACGACCACCGAGCGGGTTTCTTTTGCGAACGATCCTCGAACACTTCGCAGAATAGAGGGACGATGGCGACGCGCCTCAAAATACCTGATCCGTAGTGAGACCTCTTCGTCGCGCCGTTTTCCACGTCGCAGTCGAGTGGCCGCTTCCTGGAGTCCGCGATTTCTGGGGAGGGACACGTCTCCATTCCCGAGTCAGCGGCCATCTTGCTTCTTCTTTCGCGCACACAGAGACAGAGACGGACGCAGACGACTAACGCGGGCAGTTGCCGCTCTTGTCAAAATTGTCACACTCACCGTTCAGTACCAAAAAACCAATCACAGAATTTTCCTCACGAGCGAATTGTCGAAACGGTATAACGAACTGACGGACACGCTCGCTCGCGGGCTGCCGCGTCTCACTGGCGACTGCTCGCGGCTCCCTCGACAACCAGCTGGTTGATACTCCGCTCGCGGTGGCGGCGGCAGTTCGTAGCGTTCCGCTCTCTCGTTCTCTCCTTCTCCAATATTTCACTCCGGCCTTAGCTCCGCCTCTCTCGCACCCCTGCACTATCGCGCGGGCAACGTCGCTACGGCTCGTTCCTCGCCGTCCAGGGACGTAACGCCTCACACGGAATTCGGGGCTCTCACGACCTGGAAAAACTGGGTCCCTAGCGATCGTCGCTCCACCAAGGGCTCCAATTTATCTGCAGTGTCGCTCGCACTTGCCCGCGAGCTTCCGTACGATTTATATCTTGGATTCACCTTAGAATCTTTTTATTGTTCAAACGAGTACAAGCCGTGTTTCCGATAGATACTATTTTCATCCACTGTATACCTATACCAGGCACATTTATCCCCTATGGATATGCACGCGGCTGCTATACACGTAGCCTTTACTGCGTATACACGTCCGGGCGAACTAATGCGCCTAACTGTAATGTCAAATGAAATGCAACGCTAAACGTCATCCTCTCCTCGAAAACCGTCTCGTGCTGATTCTTTCAAGTCGACGATGCACTTCCCTGGGATTATGTTATATAATGCAGAATTAAGGTGTGCTTGATTGCCGTCGATTATATGCTGAAACATACATATTTACCATGACATGAAATGCCGTTGCATTACTCATCAATACCTACTACCACTGCTCTGACATCATGCGCGGAATAGGCTCCTCGTGTCCAGCCTTTTGATTTTCCGTCTTTTTGTATTTGGAACGGATCTTTCCGTCAGGAGGATTTATCTCTTCATACATATATGCGGACCTTATACACTATATACACTATATACACGTAGAACCATAGGTATACCTTAGAATACTGATTTTAATAAAGCTCAACGACTCTGTTATACTGGCACAATGAGAGAAACATGACGCCAGGAATGGCCTAGACTTATTCCTTGATTGTCGCAAAAGATTTTCAAGGTCTAATCGTACGTAGTTTTTTATTATTCTTTACTACTGTTTTTTAGCGTCATCTAACGTTTTGCAAATATCCGCGATCAAGATTGCACTATAGTTACCTATTTCCTTATCGACCGAACATCGGGACAATAATAAATATGAGTACGGCGCATAGTCACGACTTTCCCTGAAAAATCGGAGCATCGTGCTCGGCCTATCGCCATCATTTGATTAGAAACGAATGAACAAAATTAATCGGTCGTCAAATTAATAATAATTTTGAAATATATCAAACGGGTGTAAACGATTTATAAGGAGACATCAAAGAGCCTCCCGAGTATTGATTTAAAAAAAATTGTAACTGTATTGAAACGACATTCTACTTATGTCAAGCGAACAAGCCTACGTGTATATAATGTGGCACGAATAAATTATTTCAATGAGGATGAGAGTGAAATAATGTATTTACTACGAAAACGGTGACCGAAGAAAAATTTAATCAGAAATATTTTCTCTGAAGCTGCCGCTATAGATAACTTTAGAGTAGAAGCACGTCATCTGTGTATCGCATTCTCTTCTGGATTTTATTCAAATTTAGCGTATATCCGGTTTACGCAATGCTGGGAGTCCTTCATAGCGCTATCGTATAATAAACGTTGCATGTAATTAAAGTGACATCTCGCTCCTGTAATTCGTTTGAATACTTCATTCTGCATCCTTGCATAAAATTATCATGCCCTCGCACATTTCCAAGATGGTAAATATTTAAGGGATGTCACACGTAAACGAAAGGAAATATCGCGCTTAGCGTAATGGCGGGGCGTCGAATATTTTAGACACGCCACTGAGCACCGCTTCTGCAATCTCCGGCACCACCGTTCTGTCAAATACTAATAATAGAAAGGCGCTGTCCTGTCCCGAAACCAAGTAATTTCCAATCACTTTGGTAAATGGTAAACATAACGGGTGACGGCCCAAAGCCTTAACGAGCGTCTTTATTACTTAAGGTCCCATCTGATACGATATTAACGGAGAAAGGGACAACGTTATTTTTGGGTCGTCGCATGTCGCAATGCCGTTGCTTGTCGCCAGCGCAGCGTGCCTCGCCGTCAGGCTGGCAACCGACGTCGAATAGCGAATAAAGTTGCGTCGAGACTCAGAACCGAGTGTAGCTCGCAAGCCTCAAGGTGCCTCCGTATGTGAGATCGCATTCACGTCCACCTGAATGTACAAGGAACCTCACCTACATTGACAAATCCTTTCATCCCATTCGAATCCGTCACCACTGCACTTTAATCGTGCGAAACTTTCCAAGCAGCAAATTCGCGTCATGATTCGCGATATCTTTGAGCCACGATGGTGCGTGCTACTGAAATGAATTCACAGTGTAGATTGACTATAGCGTAATAACTATAGTTATATATATACTTGCATGGACGTATACTGATGTATTTATCAGGTCGCGAGTATCGACCCGATCTCGTTCATAATCCATCTCGGTTGGTGCACTTTTATTTCGCGTGTTTCTAACCAACAGTCATTTTCAAAACCTTGAGTTTTGCCATTAGCGTTGTCCGTTGCTTCACGATAAGCCTTGGTTGATTTATTTAGCGAATACAAGAGCCAGAATTTTTTTAAATGTCCACTACTCTCACATAACACGTCCCCCACATTGTATCTGTCTCATGAGCAAAGAATTAGAACGTGCTTCACAGATCGGTAGCAATACGTTGTTTTTGTTTCTACGGTCGTTCTCATGGCAAAAAATCTGCAGAATATCTGTCCAAGATTTATCAAAATTCTTAATAATCATAAAGTCCATTGATCTCTCTTTCACTTTCGCCTTCGTCAACATCTTCTATTTTATATATGTAAATACATATATATATACATATGTATTCGTTAGGTAATAATTTATGGAGAATCGGTGCCTGGTTGCGTCATATACGAATGATTCCGTGAGTGAACATCTCTCGTGTAATAGATGGTAGACTAGGTTTAATACCAGCCAAACGAACCGGTTCAACCAGCAATGTATTTTCGATTATGTATTATACGGACACCGGGTACATGTTGCACAACTCAGAAGGAATAAGTCCCTTTGGAGCACGTTGTCCTTGCCCCACAGCAACTCGGCCGATCGAGCGAGACCCCATACATTCTTTTCTAGACTCCGGGTTAGCAGGCTATTCGTCTATACTTAAGCATGAACACATTGCGTTGCACGCACGCTGCATACATTTGAATGCTTATCCAAGGACGTTGCTTTACCGACACAGTATAGTTACGTTATACAGTATTCGTAACGTCTTGTCTCGTCTATACATCTCGTACAATCTTTATCTCACCTGCTGTGATTTCTAACGCACGGTACGTACAATTTACGTTGCAAGAATAGTGTATACGTATGTATTATATGTTTATCGAGGATTATTTCTACAGAGGAAGTATTCAGGCTCTCAGAGATACCAGTAATACTTGTCTGGACAAGGTCGAGGTTCTGGATTTTAGTCACACTACCGGAATTCCCAAATTCAATTTGACTAATCGAGTTTTTCTCGAAGCATTGCTCTCCTGAGATTTTATGTATGTACATATAATAAAAAAAGTCACAATCTACATTTCGGCACAAGCACGGGAGGTCAAAAGGCCTTTGGTAACGTACGTGGCGTTGATTTAAATGGAATCTGAATTTCACTTACGTAACATTGACGGTCTAGAGTATCCACATTAAATTTGTATGGTTGCTGGTATGTGTAAGTGTAGAATTCTTATATCCGTAGGTTTGTCTTGAGTGGGTGTACGAGATTTGATTGTGATTGCGCGACAATCGCTCTCGCTATTAATAGTAACCTTATCGAGGTGTAATTTCGCTATAAGGCATCCCAGGGAGCGCATTGCATTTTCTTTTTCTTCGACAATAACGCCCAGTTCGATCAGTGCGCTTCCTCCCCACGTTGACCTCATTTTTCCTCTGACCTGGTTATGGCATACTGCATTCGGATTGCTTCGAACAAGCCGCCAGCTAACAGGTGTTTCGTCATCACCAACAAAGTCTATATCACTACCAGATGATATTTCTGAAGCTTCTTGTACGTTTCAAAAGTGTTGAAAATTTAATGAAAAATAGCAGAATATTTATTTAATCCCTCTGATATGTTTTAATAAGTCTGCTACATTTTTAATAAAGGTTGTGTTGAGAGGCGCTGTGCGCGATCGGTAACTTCACGTAACAAGAATAAAAACAGTCGAACATAATATAACCTCGTTTCTTGGTGAAATGATATGAGACGTCAATTATATAACGTGATTCCACGGTTTAGGTATGTGCTGATAATAATGCTTAAGCACGCAACGGATTTGTTGCAATATCATTATGTCCTGATATCTCATAATGGGTGGCAGCGCAGAAGAGTCACTAGTCAAAATTCTGTTTTTCGCTAAGGCGCGTGAATTGTCGGGATTAAAAGAGTGTCAGATCGCTTTGCCTAGGCAAATATCGTATGCAGATCTTGCAGACCGAGTAGTTCGCAAGTTTAAATTGGAAAGTATTCGTAATAATTTGATTTTTGCTGTGAATGAGGAATTTGCCTTACCAGACATCAAGTTTGAACTTTCTGAGAACGACGAGATAGCTGTTATTCCACCTCTTAGTGGAGGTATGTTTCTATTATTGTTATAGAAAAATATATCATTTATGTGAATTTCTTGATGAAATACTAACATTGCTATGCACTTATTTGTACAGGTTAACATAAAGATGTCGAAGGATATTGTTAAGCTTCAGAAAGAAAAGTTGAACATTGGCGAAATTGTTGACCTGGTTGTCTCACCTAATTGTGGAGCTGTATCCACTTTTAGCGGCACTACCCGTGATAATTTTGAAAATAAAAAAGTAGGTCATTATTATAGAAATTGTAACAAGCATGTATCTGCTCACCAGCTGCTTTTCTGTACTGTAGCTAGATGTAAAACAGCAGTTAAGGGCGAATATTTGATTAACTGTTGCTTACAGGTTGTAAAGTTGGAATATGAAGCGTACGAACCAATGGCATTGAAGGAGATGAAAAATGTCTGTGGGAAAATTCGTTTGCAGTGGAACGTTGAACGTATTGCAATATTCCATCGGCTTGGGGAGGTTCCTGTTTCGGAAGTCAGTGTTATTATAGCAGTTTCTTCACCCCATAGGCAAGAATCTCTTCAAGCTGTTCAGTATGCAATTGACACATTGAAAGCGTCTGTACCAATTTGGAAGAAGGAAATATATGACACCGAGAATTCCCAATGGAAAGAGAATGAGGAATGCTCCTGGTCTACTAGTAAATAATTCATTGTATTTTTTTATTGAGTTTGATGCAATCATATTAGAAATGGAAGCTCAAATTTTTTTTCATTACATTAAAATCATATATAATAGTAAAAAGCAGTATTTCTTTCAATTTGTGAGATTATAATTTAAAAATCTACAAGTTTCAAGGATACTACAGTTATAGAATATGGATTATTCAGGACTAACGTATCGATTGAAATTCTTTTTGCCCTAGAATTTAGGTGGATTAGTTAATTTCAGTTGAAGCATTAGTTCTGAAGAACCAATAATATAAAAATATTTAAACTTATTAAAAAATTCACAAAGATTTATTCCATGTTAATACTACTTTAAATTTATAATTGTTATCAATAAAAATTGTTATCAAAGGTTATGTATTAAAGCCTCTAAACGTGTTCCTATCACTTATCATTTCCTGACGATTAAACGAAAATTTTTTATTTGTTTTTCTTGCATTCTTCATCAGTTGACGCAAAGACAATGGCAGGGGAAGCAGTTCACGTGTCAATGACCAAAACCGAAGATAGTTGCACAGATAAAAAATACATTTTGGAAGAAGAATCAAAAGAAGTAACTATTGATCCGAATCTTGTTCAAATTCGTGCAAATCCCGAAGAATTGAACCGGCGCATAGAGTCATTCATAGAAAGAAAACGTCAGCAAGTGAATATCGTCAACGTGCAAGAATTTTGCTGCCACAGGTTGGTTTTCTTATTATCACTGATATGATTAACTGCAATACATGTAATACAATAAGCATTATAATTTTTAAAATATTTTCTATGATGCTACTTATGACTCAACATAATTACTATAATTATTTAGAGATCAAACCGAGGAGAAGGAAGGTTCATGCGCGCGTGTCGATGCTATTCTTATTCGCCGAAAAGATTCAAAGAGTCATATGAAAGGTAAGCTAATTTCATTCAGTCTCACATTTTACCCTTTTATCCTTTACATAATTCATTCTCTGAGTGTTTAGTTCACAGAGTATTAAACCCTTGGGGCCCACAGACAGTCGATCCTTCGACCTTATATAAAACATCAACATTACCACATCATTTTCCCAATATGAAAAAAGCTTATTCATCGGCATTAGAAGAGAGACTATCCACTTCTGAAAAATTGTTGGGAATGAACGGTCCCGTTCCGCGAGATGTTTACGAAAGACTTAAAAATATAGAGGATCGTTTATTGCATCTGGAAAGTATTTCACCGGAATACAAGGACTTCTGGGTAAGTAAATTTACATTGTAATCTTTTTTTTTTGACATTTTCTATTACAAGAAAAGATTGACAGTAAGTCGAATTCCAAAGTTCTAACCATGGAATATTTATAGAAAACACTTCAAATAACGAACTATTTGGTAGTGTACAATGTCTAATTCGAGTGTAATGACTCAAGATACACTTACGCTGTGTTGTTAAATATACTTCTGAAGAAACGTCATCTCGTGCTTTTTCTTACCTAATAAAATTCAGGTTCCTTTCAAATTTTTTTTCGTTCACATAGTCTTCTGAACTTTTGAAATATCTCAAGAAGCGCCTTCTACCAAATTATTTTACAACTTGGTCGAATGGAATACGTGATATTATTAATACTTTGTTACTCATACAACGCATTATATTAAACGATTAATGATACACATTAATTTATGTTTCACAAAGATTAAAATTTTGTAGGTTTATATTTTAATTATAGGTCACCGAAGAAAGTGAGAGCCTGAAGAGTACTTATAAACCCATAAGGAAAAGGGTGAGTAGGTGTTAAATACCGAATCTAATAGTTACCAATTTAATAATAAAATATAACATAGTATAATATCTTGAAGTTCCCACAAATATAGAATTTTTCCGAAATCCATAAATCATAAATGATTTCCTTGGTCTGATTACGAATCAATAGTTACACAAGACCTATCAAATAACTCAAAACCGCAATCGGCAAAGCTCTTCGTTCTTATTTATAACTCTTTCTTCTTTCACAAGAGTACAAGGAGAATTCACTCTCATGGCAATAAATCAATATCCCTTCCTTCCTTGTGTGATTACAGATGCTTAGCAATCCCATTAGCGGTCATGCTTTATAAACATGCGATTCAGAAAATGAAAGGTCTACCGGTAGAAGTAAATTTTGTTTGATCCCAAGACCCGCTCATCATTGGTTAATGTGTTTGTACATAAATTGACGTTATCCAAAACCAACTGCAACGACATGTCATGAATGGTTCCACCCTGTACCAATCTGTAACTTACTAAAACTTCTAAGCGTACACATGTCACGCTTATTTGAACCTAGTGTTGAATTGAATTTATGTTTATCGGATACTATAAGTACAAAATACTGAGCTGGGTTATCAGATATACGTATATATTCGCATTTCTACGTTACTCTGTATTCCCCATATTCCTACTAAAATTCCAGGAATGATATCGCGTTTCGCGTGCACTTTCAATTAAACTTTAGACGCTTAAGTTGGTGTAAAAATTTCACAATCTGCCGCCGCGATGAGAAATTTGAAATTGGTGCACCTGCCTGTTAGACACTGTATATATATACCAACCTAATGAAATGTTTAACAAGTATTTGGTTGCATGGTGTGTGAGAATAGCACATCACAGAACATAAACCATGCTTTATATACTGTGACTAAAAAGTTTCATGAAACTTTGAACCTCAGCAAAGAAGTGGCTATACATATTCCGTTATGCTGTAGGGAACATTGAGGGAAAACATGAATTTTAAAAGTTCCTCGAACGCTCGCTGTACCAATATATAGTTGAATTTTTTATTGCAGACGTTTTCCACGGCTGAATTGGATACGAAACTGCACGAGCTTGAAGACCGATATGTGAAAAAGATTAAGTAACGTACACTTAATTTATGAACAAATAAAGCATTGTATATACGCACAGATACACATAAAATGATGTTTCATTCATTCAGGATACATTGTATCGTATAGTATACTTAACAAAGTGTATAGATATACATTGAAAAATATACAATTACCTTTAAGATTGTCATTAATAAAAGCCTTTCGCACGATCGGAAGCACTAATTTACCTTCCGCGTCACGCTTAGCTTTGTACAGTTAAAAACGGAGTCAGTGACTAAATTTGTCTTATCATTAAGCGTCAATTGCTTCTGCAGTAAAGGAAGTAGCCAAGAGTGCGTCTCGTTAGCGTTAACGAGCCGAATTCAAAACATTATGGAATTACTAATTAATATGCGTACCACTGATACACTTGTATTGACCTAACATCATAAGTACAGTCGTCTTCAAAGTCATGCCATGAGTTTCCTGCTTATAATTTGCTATGTCAATGCGATCGATATTATACGGGAACTTTATCGACGCATTGATAAGAGAGAGCAGCTATCGTGTACTCCGTGCTAAAACCGAATGAGCTAACTTTTCAAAGTATACCACGGCCGAAGGAGTTGCTTAACTTTTGCCCAGGGATGTACAGAGATTAGTTCGCAGTTTGGCTGACAGAGGCAGTCTTCGTCGCGCTGCCAGACGGTATGGCCGCGGTGCGTCAGGTTTTCACCTCACTCTTGAATAATTCGAAGTGATTCGTAAGAAAAGATGCATCCGGCCTTCGTGAATTAAAAGAAACTACCAATAAGATACGAAGCTGTAAATAACAAGGTGAGTTTTGCATCAGTTTTACGCTGTATTAATACATTTTCGAGGGGTAATAGCTGCACGCGGACAGCACGTCGTCTGCCACTGTGTGACAAGCGATCTTTTTTTACCCTCAGCTGGGGTGGTAAACTGTCGGAACGTTTATTTTTTATTCTATCTCTCCTTTTCCTACATTAAAATGAATACGAATCGCGTTGACTTGGCTTATATTATTCGAACGTTGTAATGTCGCGGGATAAGAATTTGCGGATTTTTTCGAATGACAGCTGGTAAATCGAACGTTGTCACATTTCGGCATTATCGGGTAGATTTTTTACTTTTAGCCATCTTTGCTTCCTCTTGCGAATCTACCGGGCTTCTGAATATGTATTGCGAATGGGGGAATATACATATTTATAGAGCACATTGTGCTTACCACGTGAACATATAAATTATTTTGATACTAAAGTCCTCCGGCCTTATAATTTGATTAAGAATGTCTTAAAGTTTAGTAACTGTAGTTTATTTGAAAGGAGTTATCGTCTCTCTTTTATTCCTACTTATTAACAAATAATTACTATACACGCTGCTGTAATTATTGGTTACTGTCGTAATACCAGTAAAAATGAAAAAGTAAAATGTAACTTGTGTACCATAAACGTGTTTCTATACAGACAATCGGTCACGCTGAGGTAAACACTACTTTCCCAACTGCCATCGTTACCTAATAGTAAAGTGATTTCAAGTGACCCTTTACCCTCAAACTTAACGAGACTATAATACGATACATGAAAGTTCTTAAGCTCTTAAAATAAAATAACTGTACGCGAAATATGTATTTTACGTACAGCTATGCAAGCACGAACCTGCTTGGTTTAATGCCTACCGCATTCCCTCGTGGCGTAATTGTTTGTTTAGGATTTTAACGACGTTCAATATTCCTGTCATACAATTTACCACGAAATAATGAGGAAGCATCGATAAACGTGCGGCAAGAAGTATTCAATATAACGTACAGCGTCTAATGATGTGAAAAAGGGCAGGAAACGCTCTAAAAATATCTACTTCAATTACGCACTACGATAAAAATTTCTCTGGCGCTTCCTGGAAGATCGCTTACTTACTTCATACTCTTGCTCGTCATGCATATAATGATAATAAAGGTTGGCGCGCAAACAACATAGAACAAATTTCCAGAAGTTATCCAGCATGTTCAACTCTACCCAAATATCCTTGACACAGTATAAATAGCGAAGGCTAAAAATACGGCATCTACACCTATCCGATTGATCATATCCATTTAAGGAGAAATTGCCACAAACGCATTTGGAACCAAGATTATATATCTGGTATGTAGCCTTTCCCAATGTTACTCACAATCTAACGGTACTATTAACCACCCTTTACCTTTTCTTTTCAGTATTTCGATAATGTAGTCACCCAATCAGCCGCTAATCTTACCTTGCAAGATAACATTGCGATTCGGTAAGTTTCCTCTTATCCGCATTCATTTGGCGAAAGAATTTTCTGTTTCCGGTTCAAATTTCAAACTAGTCGGCACACGCTGTGAGCTTGACTATTAGCTCTCCTCCTACAATCGATAAGACTTTTTACGAAATGGGTACATGCCTAGAGCTCATAAGTAACTTCTTTTTCAATTCTTAGCTTTACAAACTAACATTGAAGATGGTGATGCATATAATTGAACCGAGTGTTTAGACCTGTTCGTGTGATCTTGATAGGAGACTCACAGTGTCGTCTTTGTGTTTCCATGATCGCGTGAGAAATATTATCCTTCGTCGGGAACCCTAGAACGCTTTTAAGAATAGTCTTGATCCTCAAGCTAGACATGCATGATATTTCAGTTTTATCACGAATCCTTCTATACTATATCCATATCAACTACGTCTTATTATAGGCACGTATGCATTTATATTTATGTACTGAGAAATCTAAAAGTTATTTTAGAAACAGTTATCTTGCCTCTCGAAAAGAGCAAGAACCAAGACAGACTCCTCAGTCATTAGTTTCCTAAGGTATTCGACATGGCTACGTAAACGGAATTTGAAATGTCTGTTGCGGTAGTATATCAGCAGCGTTCCGAGTGCCGGCGACGATTTCGTAGCACCGCATTGCAATCGACCTATTTCCATAGAGGGAACGCTGAGCTGAAGGCTATCCTTTATGGATCCTCAATCAAGAAAATCCATGTTAATTTACTTAGGCGTTGCTATCTCGTGCTTAATTATAAGTCCATTTTGGATTGGTGGTTCTATCGCGAATATCGCGCGTGCTAATCGACTTGCTGACTTCCTATTTCATTAATTAACTCGATCAATTATTTCGAGCGGCACCGGCCGTTAATCAGAGTTCTGTTGAGATCACAAAAAGTTTCTTCCTTTCCGTAACGACCAGTGGCGCCTCGGTGGTGGCGGTGGTGATTAGCTGTATTACGAAGACCACGATGACGGCTTCCTAGCTGCCGTCGCTCTCCGGCAATTTATATACGACCGAAGTAGAACCGTCAGATCGGAAATACCTGTTGTTGGCTACATGAATGAAGAAGATGTCTATATCGTAGGCTATCGTGCTTCCTGGGCGTGATCGCGACGCTTGAAATTTCCATAGATAACCGTTAACCGTGAAAACGTCTACTTGGGTTGCCGATTGGTTCGTGAGGGTGCATCGTTTCCGTTAAAGGCTACCGGAATGTTTGTATGGAGTCAGAGTCATTACTTTTCTTTAAAACTATTCACTTTACTTTCGCTTGTCCTTCGCTTTACCGTTAGCTCATTGCCTCTTCTCTATTAGTTTACCTCCTGACAGTTCACGACGAAAGCAAGTCTTTGAAATGAGGTTCCTGATTGGTTCCTCATGATTGACAAAAAAATGTAAATATTTCGTCAACTTATCTCTGAGGGAATAGTCCATGGATTTTGTAGTTTTCGCAGCTGCTGAAAATGTTAGGGAAAGGGAGAGTCACCGTAGTTTAGTTTATGAGAATGTTTGGTATTATTAAACGCGAAACACTCCTACATATGTAGGACACCCGCATAACCTAGTATCTATATGTATAAGGGAGGTCGAGTTAGCTTGAAAAAACATTCTTACAAAGTCCTATACTTTTCCACCTCTTTTTATAGATAGCTCACACACCATTTCTATGGTGGATCGAATGTCTTCAATCGCTGAAACGGTCATTACTTCTCTAGTGATATTTCGGCGAATGTTTTTTCTTGGCATTTCAACCTGTACACAATCACGGCCTTTGGTACAACGCACACTTGTCTTTAGATTCCAATATATTTTCACTGAGTATATTCCATATGAGTTTTATAATAAAAATTCGAAATACACTATTCTCATATGTCAAATATTCATTTGTATGACGTATAGAACTTTTACATAGGTGCGTATGAAAATATTTTATTATAAGGTACGTCAGTTCCGTTACGTCTTTTTTAATATTCCCGTCTGTCGCCGATGACCAAATACAAAACAAATGACGGAAGTTGCACCTGCCATATCTCTTTTTAAGCTTCATTCGATGCTTTGACTCTGTGCAAACTCGATTAACCCATTCGGATACATCGTACTATAGTAAATATAGTATAACGCACATAAAATTACTGCACAATTTTAATCTACCGCCTATGCGTGTTATTCTACAGTCTTTAGAAATCGACTTCGCGTACGTACATTACTCTTGTATATATAACTACGTACCACATCATTTCTGGCCCAACCATTTTTAACTCGAGATAAAAGCCTGCCGCGTGTACGAATAAACTCTCCGGCCGTCACTCCGACTGCGCACAGTGCGTTAACCCAATTTCGAGTGATCGTCGTTCGGTAATTTCTATTTTTTTTTGCGATACCAAAAACCGGAAATATTACGTGGCAGCAGTTGCCAGTGTTGGTCGTTCCGGCCGGAAAATTACCATTGAACAGTCACACCTAATGCCACTACCATATTTATTCGAAAGTGCGAACCTTCGTCAGGCTAGACGTAAGCCATATCGATCGTCTTTTACCTTCCTGATTATTTGTTTAATCAACCAGCGGCGTCAAGAGTCCATTGTTAAAAGCCAGGCTAACGACCCTCCCTTATTAACATTCATTCGCGTTCGATGTATCGTCATCAAGCGTTGCCCGTTACGTCTCTCAACGATTCACCAGCACGCCGTACAAGTCTTTGTCATTTTGTTCGAAAGTTTTGCGAAGACCAGCCAGTGCTAAGAGACGCTCGTCGAGTGATGTAATGAAGCACTGCTACCTATGGATTCCAGTTGTCTGTCTAGACCAGTGTTTCCCAACCTCGTTGCGTAACAGCAGCCCTTTTCGCTTTTTATTAGAACACTAACAAGACGCCTCCTGTAACACAGGATTGCGGCACTGCTGCTCGCCACCTCATTTTGCCGCTCTGTATTTGCTTCGTGATCCATTAAAGTTCGGCGAACTTACGAAATATTATTCGATCGTAGTCACTGTGTCTCTTTGCTCTTTTACGTGGAGTATACATTCTATGATAGCTATATGTATGAAGGAGTTTAGGTTTCTTTGCTACGAATCGAACAAAAAATCATCCAACCTCCATTATATTCTGTAACGATCATCAGTACAAGTGGTAAGACTATTTCACTGTCTAGTGTCAATTGGATCAGAGCTTTGCTCAGGGTCTTTTTAAGCCGCTTCCCCCGAAATGCGTGAAAATAGAAATCGCTTCTATATACCATAGACATTAATGTACTGGAATCATAAATATGTAAGTATCCGTGCCCGAGGAATCGTCGTTGACAAAGTGCCGTGAAGAATCGATGCGCAGTCTTCGTACAACTTACAATCGACCGAGCGTTACATCGGCATCGTCATCGTGACTGTTCGACGAGGAATTTCGAATTAATTATCCAATCCAGCCTCGTGAGTACAGTGACTTGAATTTGTTATTTTCGTATATATCCACAGGAAGTGATTTCTGTGAGAGAAATAAAGTAAAGAAATCAGGGCGTTCCATTGAAGTCAATCGACGCCGATTGCTTTAATCGTCGACACGACTTAAGATCTTTAATTGTCATTTCGTGCGTTCCACGGTAGCTTAGTTTGATAATCTGTTACACGATTGATCAGTATCGATGGTTAACAGTCTGTATCGTTAAATTCGATATCTTAAATGTATCAGTTGCGCAACTGATTTGACTCTTGAGTCACGAAGAAAAAAAAAATATTCTATATTTACGTCGAGCAACGGGAAATCGTTTAGGTCGAAGCTTTGCAGGAGGAGGTCGCGTCGATCGATACAAAGTCGTCGTACAAATAGCTGACCAGGGCCGTGCACGCCTGACCTCCAACCTGTTCTAGTACGCTATACTGCAAGGGCATCCAATTCCTAACGCCACGACACCACTCGCTAATAACTTTTCGATCCTTGGCTCTTATGTGATGAGCGTGCTTTGCGAAGGTCTTGAATTGCGTTGACGTAGCCGGCGCCGCTGCTGCTCTCAATCTCAAGCCCATGCTTCCCAGGAGTCGATAAAACTTGAGACCGCGGAAACGAGTACCAAGGATATTTATCGTGTGAAGACGATTGCATCTTTCTAGTATGCGAATCAGATGCGAGGAACGCAGGTAGAGTTTGGCCGTCGAACCTGTCGAAATAATTGTGTAAAATTCTAGCCTGCCTTTGGCGTATCGCCTTTTCGACCCACCTGTACAATTTATAATATGAAGCTCCTCGATATTCTTATTCGTTAACGAAACTTGTCGCAGAATGTCATCGCTGTCGGCCCTGGCTTCGATTCTGATCCTTTTCAGGAAAGGCATCCTCTTCAGTTCCTGAAGCACGTCTGACGTGTTCATACTGTTGTTTGTCACCTGAATAAGGTAATCGTTAATCGGGCAGGGCAGCTGACTGGTCTTTAAATTGGACCTGTCCGTTGACACTCCGGCGTCACTTTTCGAGATATTTTCGTTACGGCGATTTATGCAAGATCACGCAAGTTCTTGACTTGCCTAATGATATCGTCCAAAAATTAACCTAACCGTGTGAAAACGAATTTTTTATGGGGTCACGCGTTCCGTACATTTCGTGATCCTATTGTAATATAAAAAGCTGACTTTCGTATACCTCGTAATCTCGCCATACCACCGGGTCTCGTACAATGTCCTCGAAAAATGTGGAGACTCTTTGCAAACTGTACAGATCCTGCGACGACAGGTAGGAGAATATCTCGAGGAGGATTTCAACGGGAAGGACATTGATACTGGCTCCCAATGAATTTTCCGAGGAATTCTCATTCTCTGTATTCTTTGAACGTTTCGAAGGACTCTCGCAGCTTGTCGATACATTTTTACACGTTCTGCCTCTTCTCATTCCCATTTCTAGATGCACACCTATGTCTATTTGAATTCGCCGCCGTTTCTCACGTCATTCTTAAGGTCTTTGACAATTTTTCTTCTTTTTCTGTATCACAAACCTAATATCGAGCAATGAAAGTTATAGTACTACGTAACGGACATTACACGGGAGATTTAGCGCCGTGACGTGTGTCAAATCGCTCCTTATGAATTTCCCGGTTAAAAATAAAACATGGCGAACGCGTCTTCGCTCGTATCGCACGGAAGTAACGCGTCCATGGGAGTGAAATAAAGGGCAGAGTCTCGTATCTCGTGTTTCCGGCCTATAGCGTGAATGGCAAATGTAAGTTCTAGGGTTTCGCCCCTTTTCTACGCCAGTAAAAACAAAGTCACGAATTTCGCTCGATTAAATGACTCACCGAGTCATTTCAGGATGATTCGTTGGCACGTCGCGTTTCTCGTTCGTGTCGTGTAAATAAATGATAGAGAAGGTTCCGTAATAAGACGACAATGTTTTTTTTTTATAAATAGTTCCGTTGTATCGCATTAGCAAAAAACATAATGTCCCTTCTTAATGATTTCACAAGCCGTGTACTACGCGTGTCAATGTACGTCCGTAGATTTATACAGCTGCCATTATAAAATTTCAAATGATCGTAGATCATATACCGGAAGTACTAACCATGCTTGAAGTCTGTCGTAATACGTATTTAAAAGTAGGGACGATGTTGGCAAGTTAAATGAAGTACGCGATGATTATTTGTACATCATTAATATTCCCTCTAGCAGTTAGAAACACGTTACCTACCGGGAAATCAATGTTGTGCTAGCAACGCTCGAGACTAATGTCACGGCATAATAAATTACGATTTTCTTCACCGAACATTCTATCCCCAAAGGTTTTTATTGTATAATCCTGCTGAAGTTTGCTCTGTTCCTTTATTCTTCGCATGATCAAAATTTTTTCTTTTAACCGTAGCGGCGACTTGAATGTTGGCCGTTTGATTTTTATCACGGCTTTAACATTATTTAGGCCAGCTTACGTCACGCAATGGAGAGATTGCATTCGTGGTAAGTTTACCAGTCTGTATCTGCATATCGCGATTATTATCTCTTGCTGGTGGGTTTTTTTTTTTTTTTTTTTTTTTTTTTTTTTTATGCGACCGTGCGTAATTTCCATAAGATACTGGGAATGATATGGGATCAAATGTAAAGTGCACGCATTCATGCACGAAATAATCGAAAACTTATTTATATTTCAGATACAATATGTTGTCGCAAATGAAGAACACTTCCGCAGGGAAACTGGAAGGTAAACGTCCAAAGGAACTAATGTCGTCCTCCAGTCTTTCCGGGATGTCTCAGTTGTCCAACAGCAGCGAAGAGGCCCTAGTGCCTTTTGTTCATAAGCCGCACAACACCGATGAGTCCGAGAGGTACTTGTCCTTAGTCTCATAGCACACGCGTAAAAGTCTTTATTTACGTGAATGGTGTTGTTGATTCGGTAGAAAAAAAAATGAGACAATTCGTATGTGAGAAAGACAGTGTCATGTATTTAATGCTCGTTCCTCTTTAAGGGATAAGTCTTATTCATATTTTCTTATCCATTCTTGGCATTCAACATAGGTATAATAGTAAAAGAGAATTCTGACCGACATCGTTCTAGGTGCAATCCTACAATACCTTAAGTATACAAGTATTATGCTCTAGATTGAAAAACGGTATAGAATTATTATTGCTGTATTCGATGCTGCCTCTGTTAGTTGTTTCTCCGTAAGAAAGAGTATCGTGCTAATGAACTTTATTAAATTTTATTTTTACTTGTCGTTAGCCACTAGGGCACGTACGTCAAAGTGATGTGTAATTATCGTTGAGTTAACAGACGGGGACGTTTGACGAATAAGTAATTTCAGTTTTAAACTATTTTTCTATGGCGCAAACCATATCCTCAGGACAAAGGCTCTGTACAAAATGACAGGTTGAACACGCGATTCTCTTTGCTGCCTTTTTATTCCTTTACGAGCCATCCTTTGCGTGTATCCCGGCACGAAGGCTTTCAAGACGTTAAAAGTAAATTGACCGCGTTGAAAACCTTCAATTGATAAATTTCAGATATCCCGGGATATGCTAGGGTCTCGTTTGTGGTTAGTGTGCTTGCGCCGGTGTCGGTCATTCACGTTTTCATTTTCTGTCAATGCCTTCTTCACACGACACACTTGGTTTCAATAATGCCGATGTTTTCTTGATATCTTGATTTCTTAAATCTTATGAGGTTTTCTTTTTTTTTTTAGCACGGCAAAGGATAAAAGTCCGCCCGGAAACGAATGGATCTTGACTGGACCTAATGGGAACAAGGCATCCGTGTTACGTTTCAAGTAAGTTAAGTAAATTAATGCTATCAGATATACAGTAGCGCTTCTCAAAGTCGCTGCTCTAGATCGTAACTGTTCTAGCTCTTGAGGAATAAACAATGAATGCTGTTACTTGAATTTTTAGGTGTTCCGCTCTGGCTACTCCACCGGAAGAACCGCCAGCTAAGCAGCTTCATATGACGTATAAAATATTTCAAACAGACACCAAACTCATCAACCTATTACTTCAGTCCCATGGATTTTCCGAAGTGAGTAATGTCTCTTGGAATTTTTGTCGTTGCACAAAATTACTGTATTAAAATATGGACTGCATGTGTGATACGAGAGTTATACAGGGTTAATCATACCAAATTTGCCAACTTAAGTCAGCCTCTCCGCTCACTTCTTTGGTAGAACCAATTGCAGTTGGTGCATACTTATTGAATGATACTGTATAGGTATACATATTGAATTAATTAATATTATCTTGTGCTGAAGAAAAAACAGAGTCTGTATGCGGCATTAGATGATCTTGGAGGAGTCCATGGATACGTGATATTTAGTCCTCCGTATTTAGACCTTGTTTAGAATTAATCACGTTTCTTTAATCGGCGATTAATCAACCAAAGCCATTTATAGTTTTACATGGTAATGAAATCCGAGTTAACATTGAATAACGTGAAACGGCTATTCAGATATACAAGTCGGAATTATAAAGCGCCTTGTCGACTTACGCCTGTCTTAACGAATGTTAATTCTGAATTAGAAGTACTTAGCATGTCGTTGCGAATCAGCGGAAGCCGATGGGAATTATAATCACTTGAGAAACAGTGAAAGTCTTCGTATTCGCCAACGTTTAATGAAGGATTCGAACATTAGTATTATCTCAAATATAATTGCACTGTTAGTACCTTAACTGCCTATTGCACAATGTTTGCATCTGGTATTATGAGAGCATTATATTGATATTACATATCTAATTATAACCGTATGACGTATTGCAAGTATAATTGTGTGACAATAGCAAGGCTATCATAGACAACAATCACAGAAAGAGATGTTTAATGTAAAAGCTTTATTGTCTGAGGATATAAATGCATAAGTATTTGTTGCGAATTCATTACAGTCTAATGTAGACGTACGTATATCCACTAAATTTTTATATTCATTTTATTTATTGCTTGCAACCATATGTCTAGTGATGAGATACATAGTGAAAATTTTTTATAAATCTTACTTCGACATATCCACGAACTTCGTCAACAACCTTATCTTAGACCTCTGACATATTGTATATGAGCTGTTTCAAAGCAGTAGTTGAGAGGTTGACAAAAAAAAAAGAGATTTATATTAAATATTATAACTATACAGCTGATTTACATTCTATTCGAATTGCGAACGTATATACAAAGTGATAAGGCCCAGCCAAGGTGTAGTTAAGATCTGATTAATTCCGTGAGAATTTTAAAATTTATTATCGAATTTAATATGTCCCTAGTGCGCATTAGTACTGGCAATCTTGTTAACGCATTATTATCTATAATTAACATTTTATACTGCTTCAGCAGTGTTCGCGTTTCATTAAAATTCTACACTTTGCACTTTCGAATGCCTACGTATATGTTATGAAATGCTTTCACTCTTCTATTTGGTAATCTCTAGTTCGATACTCGTATAATTCATAAACGAGGATAGCAGTGATAGGTTAATAATTCTTTTGAAATTCGGATTTAACTTCAAGTTATAACTATGTCCAGCTTAGATCCAAATGTACGTACATTTTGTTTTGAATCCATTTTATCCGTGCTTATCCTCTTTTACTTATCACTGATTATAATCATCTTTCTTTTCCGCATAAGTACCCGGTGAAAATTCTAATACTGATAATTAAACAGCCTATTAGAAAATGACAATGTCAATTTGAACAACAGCCAATCGTGTCATGGACGCGGCGTATTTGCACGGCTGCCCTGGCAGCATAATGATCAGCCTTGACACAATGCTATTGGATGCAGTTGCTCCAAAACCAATGTGACCCGGGACATAAGTCTACGTCCAAGTTCGCCCTAGCGAGTGTCGTCCGTAACATCCGTACACCTTCACAATCTAAACCCCAGTTTGCCAGGTTTCCAATACGACGAAGTTTCTTGCAACTCTTGAACATATTCAGGACGGTCGTGGCTGAAACCTTGCTGGCTTCGTATATGTAGAAGCACGTCAAGTTCTGAATGAGACTGTTCTCATACTTGTCAGATTTGCGGGATGACTTTGATCTCATCGTAGAAACGTTCAATAATTTTTCCAAATGCCCATTCGTTAGGTCGTAACAGCTGTGAACGTGTAAGGCCGTTAGTTCTGGTGCAAGGAATAGGATTTTTGTAATAGTTAAGGCGCTGACGGTACGTCCAAGTTGAACTTTTTTAAGGTACTTCAATGAAGAAGGATCAGGACCATCTGTCCATATGACATTGGCACCATCTTTAGTTAGCGTTCTCAAATTGGGGCAGCTATAAAAGATTTCCTTGAGATCCAAATCCAATGGGTTCTCACTCTGCATCATACGAAGATTCAGATCGTGAAGTTTCTGCCCATTGGTTCGTAGGTATTCGTAGAAACCATCGAGCCATTCTTTCTGCGCAGGAATGCCGTGCACGCTAAGGGATGTGACGTAGGGAAACAATCTAAGCGCTTCTGGAGGATGATGAGGTTCTGAGATGTGAAGTTTTTCAACTCGTGGACAAGCCTGAGCCAAGAGTTCTAAACGTGCAGGCGTGGTTCGACAACTTCTTGCCTGAATGAGGCTAAATGGTGTTTTAAAACTGATGACTCCTCTGTTCATGATTTCCACCACTCTTCCCATATGACTGTATTCGGCCAGGGATTCTAAACTGGGTACATGGACTAGGGCTAGAAGTACTCCTGCACTGGTTACACCCGTGTTTGCTACGTTAAGTACTCTGAGTGTGTCACATAGGAAATTTCGACTCTCGTAATATTCCAACAATACGCCTTGCTTTTCATTCTTCTCAGTCTTGGAGCTCTTGACTTTTAGTTTGGATAGTAGAGTCTTAAGTCGTAACCAACTTGTTGGCTCTTGAGTGGTCAAAGGAGGAACCTTATCCCTGAGTTCTACCTGCAGTAATAATTGTTTTAACCCTGCATCTGTTACTTGTCTGGAGCAGGCCACGTCCAATATCACCAGCTTTGGACAAGCTTTCCCCACAACTTGAAGCACAGCATCGCTGGCTATATTGCGAAGCGTAAGGCTCAGAAGATTTTTAGTGCTCATCAATGCAGAGCGTAGCAGCTTACAGTCCAATCTAAGCAGGGCAGAGCGAGCCAGCTCCAAATATTCTAATCCCACTCCTTCTGTTGCCAACAATTTTAATAATGATGTCTGATGGCTGCATCCATAATAACAGCATAAGTTCACTTTCAGTTGCTTTATGTCATGTCCAAGAAGGAGGGCTAGTAGATACAATGGAGCAGGGCCTGAGATGAGAGTTGATCCATCCGATGAAGGTCCGTATAACATCCTTGAAGTCTCTTCAATGATTTGAGAACGTAAGCGTGCTGGTAGAGCATTGACATAGTATGGTCGGATAGTTTGCTTGGCAAATGCTAAAACTTGAGGAGCTGATGATTCTTGAGAAAGCACCTGTAGTCGGCGACACGTTCCATCAAGTTGCTGGCACACTCGTCCCAAACTAAGCACCTCTAAGGAGTTAGGCTGACGATAGCCAGGCATCTTCTTCTCTTATTCATTCACTGTAAAATACAAAAGAGATTGACTTTATTCAATCATGTCACTTTCACATTCAACAAAATGAGTACAGACTTTTGAACAGGAATTACAGGTTTTCACATTATATTTCTTAACTCCCCAATATGGTTTGCCTCGATATTAAACACCCACAGCACTGTGAATTTCTTATTACTACAACCATACTGACCATACTGGTAGGCTAAGTTACAATGCAGCATAATATTAATCTTCATCACTAAACAAATGTTGTCACACATTTCATTAAACATAAGTAGTCTTTTATTTATATTTCCATGATTTTATAGAAAAATTAAGTCACTATGAGGACCAGTTTGCCAATATAACAGTGTGCAACTTCAATATAAAAAAAATATTAGTGTTGAACGAATGTAGTGGATTATATCTCTTCGACGCAGCTTTTAGAGTCAAGTGTAAACGTTAGCAGAGTAGTGTTAATGCAAATTTTATTTCACATCATGTACAGTGATGCCTGTGCAAACAATTATCAATTAGTACACCAAAATTTGCACCAGTCTAAAAAATTTCAAGGATTTTCTTGTCAATAATTTTTTATTTCCCATTCACCCAATAAATGAAACGGCTGCTTGTATAACGTAGCATTGAAATTAATATAAGAAAAAATCATTGAAAAAATCCATCTTAAACTGCGTTTTACAAGCTTTACGTTAACCTATCTCAATTTTGCAAATGTTCATAAAACTACAATCGCACATTATGGTGCGTATATTCGAGAGACGCATTAGCACAGCTTTGTTAATTGAATCCCGCGTGTAAATAACTTTCCTGCCCAATAGAAATGATGTGTGAATAACTATGACGGAATGTATTACAGTTCTTATACTGTTTCAAGTTATACCAAAGAATGACACTTCTTTATACGCATGAGTTCTATTACGTGAAGAGCCTACCTTCAACATTTTCACGGTCCAAGAGTCATTGTTTCACAAAACTCGTAATAGAATACAAAAATTTCTTCCCGAGGCACGACCGCCGTCGTCTTTCACCGAATGTTTTGACAGAGTAATAAAAACTGCTAAAGCCGACGCAACGCGCACATGCGCTTCACGCGGCATCTTCACTTCGTACCGATTAAGAATTTTAAAGTCTCTAGAGCCATAGTAATGACGAATTAAATATCTACCGATTAAAGTTAACCTCAAGAGTGACTGGCACAATTTAAGTCTATATGGATTTAAAAAATTTTCAAATCTGCTTATATAAACCTTCATATTCGTACGGATGAGATTAATTTATGGTGATCATTGGATTTTCCGGGTTTGTCGCGCAACTTTGCAAATGTCAAATACGCGGATAAATCGTTTGTTTACAACCATCGACGGCTTTAACGCATTCTAGGGATTTATAAAGTCTGACCGATGTACTTTTTAAAAAAATAACTCGTCCGTATCGGTTTTATAAAAATGTTATCCGTTTTCGCATATTTTTCATGCAAATTGGCAAGATTGCGGTATCTCCGGCGCCTTAATTTGACTTGTTTTGGATAGTACTTTTGACGTGAAACAAAAAAGTATACATATACAACACTTCTGCAAAAGATACAATTCTTTGAAAAGAATAACTCGCTTGGTCTAGTAGAATCCAGCTACACAGAGATCGATTCTGTAATGTGCTTGGAAAGAGTTGGGTATAGGTTAGGTTGGGTTAGGTTATGTGACGGTCTTTTAGTTATAAAAAATCGTCTGAACGATCTTGTAGTGCTGTGCTGGATTGGTCTAGGTCTAGGTTATGTTATACTTTTTTGTTCCACGTCAGAAGTACTACCCAAAACAAGAGTCAAATTAAGGCGCCGGAGAAATCGTAATTTCCCCCGCAAATTTTATTCAATGTGTACTTTTTAGAGAAGCATGTATAGTTTATTACATTCACACAGTAACGACACAGTAACAATCATATTAAATTCCTAAATCTTTCAATAACGTGTCTATGGACAGGATTTCCATGTACTTTTGTACAGCTAATATTTCGATATCTAAAACTCGTTTCAATGCGCTTGTGTCAATAGCATTTTTGCAATTGCATTAAGTAGTTGAGTTTTATAAACAGTATATCGCTTTTTCGAAACTATATGCGCATGTTAGCTTGATATCTTATTCATGGTATCATATACAGTCAAAATGAAACTTAAGGAAAGACTAATGACAATGCTGGTGTATTATCACGCATCGTTTTCCGTCAATAGTTAAGTTCAACAATTAAAACAAAATTAAGGATAATTATTTTCTAGCGAATTCATTACAAAAGATGTCTTGAAAACTACACGTAAATATATTTGTCATTAAGTATGATATAATTTATAATGATAGAATAACCGAAATTTCAGATCCCATACAAGGATGTTTATATTTCGTAGAAAATAATTTACTGGCATCTCCCAAACTACTGGAAATAAACTTATCTAGTACGATAAAAAAATGCAATCCAAAATCGTCACCACAATTATATTTACAAACCACAATGACAGATTCACACCGATTGATAAGAAATTTATAAAATGGAATAAACGTTCCGATTCACATGAAATGTTCATCGAACACGTGCACTGAAGTACAAGGTGGAAGAAACTACGAACTTCTAGAATTTTTCTATTGACAATGTGTCACAAGGAATGTCAATGTTAATCACAAGATGATTGCACAAGGACACAAAATTGAAACATAATATATTAGGCGTTTATCCGAAGCAAAATAGCATGTTGAATCCAGTTGACATTTGGTACAGAAATTTCACAAAAACTATACAATGGCTAGAAATAGTTGCTCGTTTCACACATTGCTCCTGTCATTATTTGCAATTCGCCACAGTTTTACGTTAAAGAAAAAGCCAAGCGTGTTAAGCGTTGTCTATACCTTCAAACAAGCAAGTTTCCTGCTGGTGTCTCCTGAGCAAGAGCTCGTGCTAGACTGCCGCCTCTCCGCTTGGAAATTGTAAACGTCTCGTGTTCAGCTCGTGGCCTCGCTGCTTGCCCACTACGCCATCAAGCTTCTCTCACTGTCTATGCAGACCCACGAGGGCTTAAAATACTATAGTTTATTTACTACGGCGTCAATACCCCAGCCGTCCAGTTATTTCGAGACTTTCTGTATCTACGAAAGAGATCTTTCGACCAGTAGGCAGTAGCAGAAATCGAGAAGTCTTTTTTTAATGACAACTGGATTATAATATATAGCTTGATAATAAATATGAAACTTCCTTAATATATACTAGCTTATTAACGAAATAGATATTTAAGAATACGTTAATAGGCTATATACATAGTTTTTGATAGATTTAAATCTGTGGAGCGTGCATTGGACTGAAAGTTGCCTACTTCCTTCTTATTGTTAGTCTGAAACTTTCATAGTCTCATGAAGGTTAAGGTGAGGCTGGGTTGTCAGATTTTAGTTCAAGGATACGCTGAGTTTTCCCAGTTGCATTTTATGATTCCTTATTATTTTCGGAGATCTACGTAGAAGATATTGCTTTACGTTTGAAATATATATATACACTATATATCAGCATTAAGTGTGCAGCGTGATCCACAACCCTAGGTATCTATACAACTATAGCCCTGATTCCTTGAATCTCATCTGCCCTCGCGGTTCAAAACGTTTTCAGCTTGGTTGTTATCCTTGATTGGTAATGCAATATGTAACTCACGTACGCCAAGCAGTAATTCTTTTATTCTATTCGCACGCGTCGGTCTCTGCTTCTTTTCTCGTGACTTCCTTTAATCGATCTAATAGAATTTAAAATAGTATCTCTTATTGATAACAAAAAGCTGTTTCGCATACAAGTTCATGAGCGGCCCAATTCGACAGACTTGTCTTATAAACTCATTTCTTCCTAGTTAAAAAAAAACTGCTCACCCGCTACATGAATATCATCCGTATTTTCATATTGAAACCGTAAATATTTTCGTGATGTAAATCCTGCTAAAAAGATATATACATCCAGTCACAACTGTAATCGGTACTCGTCAGACAAGGTAACCATTAAAGTTAACGACGCAATGCAATTCTCTTCGAACGTCACAAGTTGCACCCAATTACGATTTTTTGCGTCATTAATATTTCCGCACGTCTTTTCTCTGAGGGTCGCCCTGCGGAATAGTCAGACAGAACTCGCTACCGCATTGGATTTAACCGATAGTAATGTAAGTCATTATATATGGATGTGCCATAACTCTTTGGCTCCGGTATTCGCGTCCCTGCACTGGGACTAAAAACAGCTATTCGAGACGTTGAAAAAAAAAGGATGTTGACACCCACTCAACTGTGGAATCTCGCTCCACGTAACCTATTCTGAATATGTCTTTTTGTCGGTATGTTGATAATTTTATGCGGCAACTCCGAGGGTCGTCGGTTACCATGGTGGGGTTTCCGAGGGTCACCATCAGTCTTAAGGTCCGTGACTAAAAAGTCAACCGATCCCGAACTGCTTAAGTGACTATGTATACCATGGTCATAAGTTTCTTATACCTTCCGCAAGCATATATTAATTTCCGCATTGCGTTTCTGTCTGCGGTGATGCTACTACTGTAGGCAGAAAAGTCTCTGACTGTCATTCGCATTAGCATCGTAATAACCAACTTTCAAGTTTTTTAACTCATGGCTACAGACAATTTAAAACACTAGAGATGAGATACCAAAGAATTGAATTACTCAATCTCAAACCATTAAGTTAATAATATAAATAAGAATTTGTTTTTATTTTACCATTTTTCCGTCTACTCCCTGAAGAAATAATATGTTTAGCTTCTAATTTGATAAAGGGAAAGGTAGATACCTTTCGTACCGTCCTCAAAGGCCATGACGGTCGGTAAATATATTTTCATTGATAATATTCACAAATCCCCATACTGGCGCTACGACTCCAATAAAATTATATGAGTATAGGAGGCTTGACTATAGGAATGAGATATTTCACTGTGCATTGATTCTTCAGTATTTAACGTACATTTCTTTAGATATCACGTCTATTGAATATGAATATCAAACCAATCCAATCTTGCAAGACGTACAACGCGAGTCAGCATTTGAAAACTATTACTGTAAATAGATAAGAGTCTGTTTACTTAAGATATAAAAATTCCATCCCTAAACCATTTTGTGAATCATTAGGACCAATCTGTACTGCTAAGGTATTTACGTTCTTCTTCATTATCTCATTTCCCACATCATTCTTATTCTCAATGTTATCCCGTCCATCCCGTAAGTATTCGTTGAATGGTAAATATTCAAAATGAACCACTATAGCTAAGCGCGTGGCGCATACAAACGTTCCAGGACGCATAAAAATCTCGTTGATTCGACATAACTTGCTTTTGTGACGCAAGAAGAAATCGATTAACCACCAAGAGAGACTTTCATCGATAAATGAAGATTCAATGTGCTTGACGTGTCTCCAGTCACGTATTCCTATAAAATCTCAACATCGCTCTTTGTATTCCATAACTATTTTACATAGTTCCTGCCGATCCAAAGTGTACCGAATTCTGCTTACACGTGACAATGAAATTTCCAAGAGGATAAGTATATAAAGTATAATAATGTATTACAGTGAAAATATGATGACAAATATGACACTTGTGTTAGAACCAATTTACTAAAGGTTATGTAAAATAATGATTTCTATCTTTAAAGCCATTCATCAATGGTTTAATTTGCCTCTTGTTTTTCTCCACGTCCACTTCCTACTATGAGCCAGTAAACGCGAAACCGCAAAATGGTAGTTTATGGCCGTTCTTCCGAAATTGAATAGTTCCTTGACGTCCTGCACGTTACGAGCGGCGACCTTGCGCGAAGGAAACTTCGCGACGCGTTACGTCGAACGAATCGCTGATCCGTCCGACCAATGAAATTGCAATGATGTTGATTTTCATTGGTGTCAATTAATATGCTCTACATTATTCACTACAGCGTGTAGCAGATCAAGTCTTATTATCTATCGAATCTTGGTGCTGCGATCTTCGCTGTCCTCGACGAAGATTACAAATTTTCCAACAATAAGAAATGGGCATAACGACTTGGCCATTTGTATGACAATAATTTAAGGATCGTTTTATATTTATGGACCGTGAAGGGCGTTTTTCTCGCTTGTAAAAGTCTTATTGCTTTCTATACAATGACAATCGCACGGCATACTCGCGTGCATACACGTCCATTGTAACTTATGGAGATTCCCGCACAGAAATGGCGTACGTTTTAAGGTCATGCGATGCGTATACGTACATGGAACGTTTATGAAAATTGTAAGCATATTTTCGCAGGTGACGCTGTCAACCAGTGACGTATGAAGGTCGTTACAATTTACATTTTCAAAAAATCATCTCTCTTGAGATTCGTTGAACGAATGTAGCTTAGGGTGTGCTACGTGCGTATACATACTTAAACCTTGCAATAATTAGTGACTGCATTGTCAGTAGGTTATGCCACACGCTTCAATTAAGAAATAATTAATGTACGTGTCAATACGATAGGTAAAGGTCTATTGAATAGGCCGACGCAGCTATTATCATGGAATTATAATTTATAAGAAGCACCTTCGCAAATGGCGATCGACATGACGAGTACGTGCAACTGTTCGAATAGCACGTCACTCATGTACTCTAGGAAAGTCTTCTCGACAGTAGATCCGTTTTGATAAATCTCTCTACAGATAAGGAATATAGAATATTAAATAATCTACGAGTGTTGATAAGTTATAACAATCTATGAAATACTGTCGTGGTCGTATATCTTCGAATTTCTATTTACCATAAATTATATTGATCTATGGATCACCTCGCGTCAGATTTATAACTGTGTTGTTTGATTTCTATAATCATGGCTGTACGCGTGTATACAGCGTGTATTTAAGATCGGTTTAAATTGTGCTATATTCGTAAAGACCATTGTTTTGAGTAATGTAATTTTTATATTTTAATGGCACATGGAGGTGGGGCATATAATTGAATCTTACATCCGGCGATCACGAGTCGATCGTTTGAGAATATTTTTAAAAAATTCGTCCCTCATTTAATACAGCGTGGAACGTGGCTGATCCTGAATTCGTATTATTGGTGGTTTATTATATTTCCTTGTTGTTTTTTGTAATCTCTTTCCATTTTTCATTCGCTTTCCATTGGTAATTGATCCTTACAATGTTGACTTGCTTGAATTTCTACTAAGAGCGAAGGCTGAGAACATCGTCAGAAGCGTCCTTTTCATTGACAGTCAATCCGGATTATGGTGATAAATGTTAATGGTAAAGGATGCGGTTACCGTGCTGGAAGTGCGAGAAATATTATTGTTAATTGATCGATCTCTGAATCCGCTTCGTGATATGTCGACTAATTACATAAGAATTCAATTTTTTCTTCGGATCATCTTACGTGTCGGACACTGAAAAAAGAAATTACGATAAGGAAGTTTTATCCTAAGACCTTGAATTGATCGAAATTTATTTAAATTTCTAATTGTAATTGTTTTGTGGGAGAATTTTTGACTTTGGACACAGTGTGTTCTTTTTACATTAGACGGTCGCGTCAATAAATACGGCCAAACTCGTTTACCACGAAACCGCATCCGAATTAATTTTATATCGGAGTGTACTCTGAAAAATCACGTAGCGTAATGCTCTTCCTTAAGTAATCTACATCCTGTGCAACTTCGAGTACAATAACGTTCGTCTTCTTCACCGAAAGAAGATAATTTGAAATGTGAAGAGAATCAAAGCAATTAACAGTCTGCGTGCGCGAATACAATTTTCTTGGAAATACCCCCCCCCCCCCCCCC